>NC_134483.1:12027352-12242352 GCF_040206685.1 Ascaphus truei
AAAAACCACAAAATCCAGATGCAAATCAAATCGCTTAACCTATCGCAACTCATTTCCCAACCCACACGAACAAATTTGAAATCGCACAACCATTCCTTGCTTGACTGGATTCTCTCCTCAAACCCCAGCAGAATTCAATCTTCTGGCATCCTTCCTGATATTTTCAGTGACCATGCAATAGTGTACTGTGTAAGGAAAATTAAACCGCCCCAATCAAGCCCTAAAGTTCTCCTCACTAGAAAATTTAGAAACTTTAACCCACAACAGTTTCTGGCTGACCTTACCAACTGCCCTTTTCAAAGAATCGATTTAATTCCCGACCCTGATTCTGCGCTTGACTATTTCCAATCCGAGTTCTTAAAACTCTGTGATACCCATGCTCCACTACGCAGAATAAGGGTACAGGGTGCCCACCTTCCATGGGTTACACCTGACCTTATAGCACTCTACCAGTTCAGGGATGCCTTGTGGAAAAGCCACAAAGTAACTGGCACTACCAAGGATCTCAATCACTACCGATGCATGCGGAACATGTGCACAAGGCAAACAAGGCATGAAAAAGCACAATATTACTCTGACAATCTCCTCCAGAATACATCAAACCCAGCTAACTTCTGGAAGGTTATCAACAACATATTCCAGCCTTCTAACCATCAACAGCCAAGTAATAAGGGGGACATTTCTATGACAAACCCCACCGACATTGCAAATGCATTCAATGATTACTTTGTGGGGTGTGCAACTAAATTATTAGCGAAACGCAACCCAAACCACAAACCTGAATCTCATCCTGGGAGTACCCATATAGCACTACCCTCTTCCAACACTGCCCACAATTTTCAATTTGGCCCAGTATCCGAAGAGGAGATTACACAAGCGCTCCTCAAATTAAAACTAAGCAGCCAATGTGGACCTGACTTACTACAATCTAGGTTCCTACGACTTGGTGCCCCAGCTATTGCCAAACCAATTGCTTCCATAGTCAACTCTATCCTGTCTGCAGGCCATATCCCTAAGACCTGGAAAACTGCTAGAGTTGTCCCAATCTTCAAAAGTGGGGGCAAAAACACTGTCTCAAACAACAGGCCAGTCTCCCTTCTCCCAATCCTATCCAAAGTCATGGAAAAATGTGTCCACTACCAACTAAGCGATTACTATACCAAGACAAATTTCCCTAGCCAATTCCAATCTGGCTTTCACCCCAAACACTCCACCGTAACTACCCTGCTAAAAGTTTGCAATGAAATCCAGTGTGGAATGGAACGTGGTCAACTCACTGGTGCAATATTCCTAGATTTTGCAAAGGCTTTTGATACTGTTGATCATGCTATCCTGCTAAACAAACTCCAGAGCTCTGGAATAGGGAAGCATGCTTTAAACTGGTTTCAGTCCTACCTATCAGGTAGATCCCAACATGTGTCCATCTCAGGCTCTAACTCCAACCCCATGGATATCACCTGTGGCGTCCCGCAAGACTCTGTTCTGGGGCCCCTACTCTTCTCAGTGTTCATCAATGATCTTCCCACAACTTGTAAGGAAGCTTCAATTCACATGTATGCAGATGACACAATCCTATATGCACACAGCCATCGCCTCTCCGACCTTGAACACGTACTTCAGTCTGACTTTTTTAGAATCGAAAAGTGGATTTCCCAAAACAAACTGTTTTTAAACACTGACAAGACTGTAACAATGGTATTTAGGACCAAGACTAAATTTTTAAAGCTTCCAGTGACTGAGCTCCAGATCAGAACCAACGCTAACACCACCCTAACTCCTGTTACTCGTTTTAAATACCTGGGCATATGGTTTGACTCCCACTTAATATTCGGAATGCACATTGATGCCCTGACATCCAAAACCTATGCCAAACTAGGTGTACTTTACAGGAACAATCCTCCCTAAGCCTGCTGGTCAGAAAGCGTATTGCACAGCAGATGCTAATGCCAATTATCGACTATGGAGACATAGTATATGGCTCGGCATCCCAAACCCACCTTGGCAAACTTGACACCCTCTTCAATTCAATTTGTCATTTCGTTCTCCAATACAACTACAACACACATCACTGCGAAATGCTCAAAGAACTAGATTGGTCATCACTCGAGTCTAGGCGCAAAGTTCACCTTTCCTGTCTTGTCTTCAAATACTTTCTGGGCAAGCCACCCACCTATCTGAACAAGCTCCTCACCCCTACCCCATGCAGCACTTATCATCTGAGATCTGACTCCAAAAGACTGTTCATGATCCCAAGGCTCAACAAAGTATCCGGCCGCGCCTCCTTCTCTTACCGTGCACCCCAAAACTGGAACAACCTACCGGAGACTCTCACATCCACCACCAGTTTAAGTTCTTTCAAAACTAAGGTTGTCACATTTTAATCTTGACTGTAACTGTTACATACGCCTATAATATACATCTTCTCTAACTGTGCATGCAATGTATTGTATATAATGTATACCCTGTTCATTTATGTAACTGTATTTGTAACCATGTATTATTTGTCATACTGTATTAACTATGTCCAGGACATACGTGACGAGAGGTAACTCTCAATGTATTACTTCCTGGTAAAACATTTTATAAATAAATAAAATAAATAAATGAGAGAAAGTTTATTTTGTTAGTAATATGGGATTTAGTGGGAAGTCAGGAGAGGGATTTCAGTAGGAGAGAAGCTAAGACAGATTTTAAAGAGAGTAAAGTGATTCTGGCAGCATCCTTTAGGATAGATTGTAGGGGAGACAGGTGAGAGTCAGGAAGGCCAGACAGCAGAAGGTTACAATAGTCAAGGTGGGAGCGAATGAGGGCCTGTGTCAGAGTTCTAGCAGTAGAGCAACAAATAAAAAAGGGTGTGTAACCCTCCCTGCCCGGCTTCTACAGACACTGGTTCTACGCACACATCGGTGTGCGGTATTTGGTTTCTCAGCATAGTTTATCTCACTTCAATGTGCTGGATTCAGGTGGCTGGGTAATGAGATGGCAAGGGTGAAAACGATGGGCACCAATAACGTTTGCAGTACAACTCAATCTGTATTCAGGTCCCCAGGCACGGGGAGTCCTCACATACTTGACATAGTTGTACGTTGCTTTATATACTCAAGTTACTCATTGACACAGGGCTTCCCTGAGTGCCCACTTTTAACACTCAAAGGGAAGTGCATATTCTTGTCTATGTTACCTGTATTGGACCTGGTCCCCCTTCGGAGTAATGTCCATTATACCCCATCCACTTTGGGCCTTAAAGGGATCCTGGTCAGTTCTGTGCAGGTAACCACTACACCCCATTCCTTATTGGAAACCTCCACTTCCCTACTGGTTGAGGAGAATTCATACTGTAGGTGGATCCGCCTGTGGAGCTGATCCGCTGACACCCGGGAGCCTTCTGCATATGACCCACTGTGGTGTGTCTGTCTCTCCCTCTGTAGCACCTGCATGTTTCAGTTGGCTATATAATTGGTACCCTTACTATAAGGGCACTATTCCTAGCTGTAACATAAGAACAAGGGGGGCTGATCTCCTATTACTTCAGGAACATACTTTTGCTGAGGCTCTTCCACTCTTTTCCTCCAGAAACCTATCTTCCCGAACCTTCATCTTCTCCTATACACTCCCCTGTGACGTCAGTATCCCAATGGCAACACATGGTGGGGCTAAGCATATGATATTGTGCTATTACCCCTTACAGCAAACCGGTAATCACATTGAGTGAGGTGTTGGTGATGGTGGGGGGGGGGGAGGAGGGGTGTTGGAGGGGCAGGGGTTATGGAGTATAGAATATATATAGATATTTAAAACTGCTTAACATGCTGGTTTGATATGATATGATCCCATATGATCCGTCTTAACATTTTACCCGCACTAAAGGCTCTTGGCATATTTTAGTAGAAAGAAAGGCCGCCCACATTCAACTTTAACACTTTCCTGCTGGAAAAAAAATGTATAAAAACCAAAAAACGTGGGGCATGTGCTGTCACCGTGTTCAATTAATTTGGAATGTTATCAATTAAATTATTCAGTGCAATATTCATTATAGATTGATATCATAAAGGCGATAAATTCTAATTTTGCACATACAAGTTTAAAAATACCTCAAACTTTTCCGTATTTATGTATACAGTCTAAATATTTTACCCGGCAGTAATACATGGAGAGTTGCCTCTTGTTTTCAAGTATGTCCTGGGCACCAAGTTATGATAATAATACATGGTCACATTAAATTAACAGAGGCTATACATTCAATTCACAGACTTTAAATGGACAGCAAGAAATATGATTATGGGCATATGTAACATTTACAGACAGGATTAAAATGGTGTTAGAAGAGGAAAGGATAAGCCTGCAATGTGTTAGGAGAGATCCTGCCTCAAGGAACTTACAATTTATGAAGCCAGATAAATTCAAACATTGGTTACAGGGGATGAAAGGGCTGGTGAGTTTCAGATTGCAACAGAGCAGCTGTAACATTAACAAATATCAGCAAATGGCAGCAAACGGCGACACCCTTTGGCTGGCCATCGGCAGCACCAAAGGCTGTCGGCCGTTGGGGCGACGCAGATGTAGACTGAAGCGTTTCAGATTGAATGCAGCTGTGGTTTTAGAGTAATTCGTTTTCCTGGGTCACTAACATTGCAGTGGGTGTGGTTGACAAAACACATAGCAGTAAGCAAATGCAGATATTGACCCTTAGCACACTGGTTCTGTGCAGAGGAGAGCAGCTCTTGCGGAACCCTTTCAGGCATACCACCGGTATCCAAAATAGTGGGTCATCAGTACACTGAGTCTATCCATACTCCGCCCACATGGTGAGTGCCTCGCTGCTTCTAACCGTGAGCGACTCTCGCTTGGGCTAGAGCAAAACGATGACCAAAAACACACAATACTATACCTAGCCTTACTTTGCTTGGATGATAGCTTCACACCATATGACCACTAGGGGGAACCCACCCAAGAGCAATGCTCTTATACCTGGTGTACAGCACACCCAATCCTGATGATAACAGACTCTCCGTTGGAGTCAAAACCTTACTCGGATACTTTGGTGAGTTCTGTGGACAAGGGGACCTCTGTGAACACAGAGAGTCGCAGGGCTCCCCAAACTCACGCAAGCAGTAACACAATTCCCGTAATGATTCTAGCCCAACCTCTATTACCCTTGAGGTTCCAGGGGGCACTGGTATGTCCACTTACTTTAGAGAGTCTCAGAGCATCCCTAGCAAAGTTAACTAATCAGTGTACACATACCATACCAAACATATTTATTTATTTATAAAATATTTTACCAGGAAGTAATACATTGAGAGTTACCTCTCGTTTTCAAGTATGTCCTGGGCACAGAGTTAAGACAAAAAATACATGGTTACAAATAGTTACATAAATGAACAGGGTATACATTATATACAAGACATTGCATGCACAGTTAAAGATAATAAATATTATGGGCGTATGAAAGTTACAGACCAGATTAAAATGTGTGACAGCCTTAGATTTGAAAGAACTTAGACTGGTGGTGATTGTGAGAGTCTCTGGTAGGTTGTTCTAGTTTTGGGGTGTACGGTAAGAGAAGGAGGAACATCCGGATACTTTGTTGAGCCTTGGGACCTTGAACAGTCTTTTGGAGTCTGATCTCAGGTGATAGGTGCTGCATGTGGTAGGGGTGAGGAGCTTGTTCAGGTAGCTGGGTAGCTTGCCCATGAAGAATTTAAAGGCAAGACAGGAAAGGTGAACTTTAGTCTAGGTAAACATAGTCTAGCGTAGTCACACACCAGACTATGAGTGGACCCACACAAGGTACAGTGTACATTCCCATCAACTCCTGGTAATCCCTGACTCATGCAAGGATTTAATCCCACTTCAATGACTAGCATTTCTACCTTTACTGTTACCCAGGGATTTCTGAGGATAATTGGAAGCCAGACAACTGCCAGGTTGACATAATTCCCAGTAAGCACCCTAAGCAAATACCACAATATGGAATAGATCACAGATTACTGAACACTATTGTCGTGACTGAACGCTAACACTCAGTCACGACAATAGAGCTATTAAACATTATTAATTATTATTAGCTATTAAACAAGGGTTTAGTCTAGAAGGTTGCGCTACACAAAACCTAACATTCAGTTAGCAACAGCAAATAAAAGGGGAGGGTAGAAGAAAAGGGGTTCTTTGAATCTGAGACCGCGATTATACCGAAAACGATGCTGTGCGCAGTCACGCAGCGCAATATCAAAGGGCTTGAATGCAATAAAAGTTTACATACCAGGCGCAACGTGTGCGCAGACGCCAGAGAACAGACCTGGGATTTTGTTTTCAGAAGGCGATGGGCGCGTCAGGTGAGCGGTTCAGCCAATGAGGATTAAACCGCTCATGGCCACGACTCTGCCACGCCTCCCTGTCTCCTCTGGTTGCCTCCTGTCTGCAGTGTACATGACACTCATCCGCATTGCACCGATGACGTCACGAGAATGCGCGTGCGCCAGGCTGGAGCTGGTGTAATCGAAGCCTTACAAGTAGTTCAGTTCCACCCATGGGTGTGGGAAAAAGTTATTTGTCCTGGTGCAGGGACAAAGGAACAATTGTACAGGTCAATGTACTCCAAAGGAAGATCCCAGCATTTAAATGTCTTTCCCCAAGTTAATCTGAATCTGAAAAGGCCAGGCAGGTTTTTTTTTAAAAAAGATTTCCTTGCCCATTATCCCCAATGTACTTTTTGGACCAATCAGGGACATTTTAATCTTCAGCCAATCACAGGACTTGCCCATATCTACCTAAAATGTGAAAATAAGAGGGAATCGAGCCTAGGAAGGGTTACTAACTTCCTAATTAATGGTGTCACTTCATCTGAAAGGTAAGGACCTTCAAAAGACCTCATCTCAGCAGGAGTCATGCAGCCAATGGTGGAAGCTACCTGGTACATAGGATAGAGGAACCACAGGAGCCTCTATTAGATGGCTAGAAGTGTAGTGGGTGCAGTGCAGTATACCATTAAGCTGTACACTGTTGCAAAATACATTTTCCTGATATTTTGCTCTAAGATTAAGGGATCTGACGTAGCCAGAAGGCGTCGCCTTTATTTATTTTTTAAGGTAGCCCTGCCTGTTCCTTCACATACTTATTTATGGAAAGGATGGTGTATTCATTGAACAATCTCCTAACAAAGGCTTTTGAGGCTAATACATTTAGGGAATTGGGAAAGACATAAACTATCATAAATATTTTTTAAAAAGCCAAGAATAAAATAGGGTCTGAGGTTTTGCAACAGATAGGGAAATGGTCAGACAAGGTGGCTCAATGGTTCTTAACAGCCTACAAGTTCTAGTAATAGGTCTCCATGTGTATCACAGAGAGAGGTGGAAGGATATAGTAAAGTCGGTGGCAATCACACTGACAGAGGTCCAAGTGAGGCGTCTGCTACCGTAAACAGAAAGCAAGGCACAGCAATTGCAGGGTTGTTTCTGAGACATACTTCTCTATTTCCAAATGGCTATGTAAGGCTGCAAAAAGATATCCCATATACATGTGTAACACCCTTTCCCCCCTCTTGCGGGAGATCTGCATGTTACGTGTATACCGGTGCTGGTTAGCTCACTTGCTGTAGGCCAGGAAGCCTGAGTCTTTGCGGATGTTAGTGGGAGTAGCAATGGCACAGGCTGTACTTCATCAGTGCAGCGCCTCCATCCTGTAGGGTAGCTGCCAGTATTCCCTACAGGAACCCCCTTTTCCAGTAACTACTCAGAGAGTTGGAACGGTTCACCTTTTATTTGGCAGGTCAGGACCCTATTCCATCTCTTGCAAGAGAGATACTTCTTAAACCTGACCATCATAGAATATCTTCCCTTGCATCTTGCATCACAGTTATTCCCTGACTAAGGGCTTGAGGCCCTTGAGACTAGTCGCCACCCCCTTAACCGATGATGGGGTAAGGCAGATACCCCCTCACTCACTGGGGAGCAGGCTACTTTCTGGAATCGTCTAACTAAATTCGGGTCAGGAGCCTCTTATATACCTGTAGAGTGTTTAGTGACCCTGCCCAAAACTGGGCAGGTCTTAGAGGAGGTCCATGTGTCACACCATGCTACGTGTGACCCATTAACATCCCCACCCCCACCCAGGCATGACGCTCCCAACTGCCACCTAGCCTGCACCTGGCTATGGCAACAATCTATCTAGTGTGCCAATGGACACACATCCTGGCCTATGTGAAAGGGATTTAACCATGACACTTCCTCCACTTACCAGGACTTACATGCCAGGGTCGGGAAACACATAGCCAGGGCTCAAGGCTACACATGCATACCAAGTGTAGGGTTGAGGCTCAAGAAAAGATTCCATAAAAGGTTACTAGCAGGGTGGAAACAGCTGGATGCAGGAAATAGGTGATGCACCCACCCAGAAGCTTCAAGTGCTTACCACTGTTGGAGACGGGATAATGAGCTTCATGAATTATTTGGTTTGACCCAGTATTGGCAGCTTTTATGTTCTTCTCTAAAGATACATGTTCTGTGTCTCCCTAAATTATAGAAGGAAAGGGGAGGACTGTGCCCTTAACTACAGTAGCACTTGTCCATAGACAGATGTCCACCTGCGATGATGCTGTGTGAGCAGGTATTTATCACCATTTTATCACCATCCAACATACCTCTTAGAGTGTAATCTCTTCAGGACAGGGCCTCCCTTTGCCTTATGTTGTCATCTACCTATTGTGCTTATCCCCATTTGTTTTGTAACGCAACACGTACAATGTTGGCGCTACATATTTATACTATTTTACATACATACATATATACCACTGGTAACATCATATTAAATAAAAAAAGAACAATGTAACTGCTGGTGGTGTGGAGAGATTCAGAAGAACTCTATTCTCTACATCTCCATGCAACCAAAAGAGGAGGCAGATTAATAAGATCACAGGACTTGTATAAGTAAGATATACAACGTATTGTGTCCCCAAAAAATGTCACAAGGAGAGCAGTTGTCACTCATTACTGTCACATTGTCAGGTGGCACTTCACAATGGCAACATGTACAGTATATTAACGCGTGTGAAGTTGACCCATTATGTGTAATGCCCTATCATGACCCATGTCATGTAATGCCCTTTCATGACCCATGACATGTAATGCCCTATCATGACTTATGTCACTTGGTGCAATGGCATTACTCATCTCGAACCTACTAAACCTATATCACAACATATTCAAGATGTACCATATACATGTTTCATTGATGATAAGGAGTACTATCTATGATTTATTGGGCCCCGTGCAAACACCACTGTTGAATTCAATGGAAACTGTGCTATTTTGTGTTACTATATATATAGGAAAATGTTGTGTTAACTGGGTGAGCAATGTGACATGCTCTGAAATGTGCTAATGATTCTTGTGACAGCAAAAAGGTTAAATGGAGAGAAAGGGCTAAGTGTTCGGCATTTTCACCAGCTCTGGAAATGGAAAAAAACCTGCGTTGTGGTTCACTGAGTGCTCCAACCTAACTATATCATTACAATTCTATTATTGCAGATTATTATGTATTAAGTTTCCTGTCTCAGCCTAATTCAGAGTTTAAGCCAAAATATTAATATATTTCATTATCTTCATTCGTTAATAGTTCCATTATGAGCGAGCTGGTATCCCACTAGAATTCCACTAGAGATTACCAGAACTTATTTAAAACTCTGCTGACAAGGTAGAAATAGACTTTTAATAGACAATCACTGAAAAAAGAGACTAATATACTCATTACATCTCTGTGCGTTAACTTGGTTAACACTTCATTAGCACTCAATATACAGTACATACTGTGCATGCTCTCGAGCAGTAAAGATATTAAATACCCCCTTAAGATATTTTTCCTTTCTGCTATTACCAAACTGCCTGTGTTATCACATAATTATACACATTAGCGTGTGCTGGTTGTTGGCAAGGAGACAGGAAAATGTCATTCATAATGCCGGTTATGCAATGACGCTCACATGCTACATTATTCTAACTTTCATTTTATTTTAGTGTTTTCCTATTTTCTCTTTAGAGTCAAAGCGGCCGCTCGAATCAAATGGCTGTTGAAAAAGGAATCATATCAAACAATGTTATATTAAAAAACGAACATATAAAGGGATAACTTCTGTGTACTTATGCTTTGAGTTCTTTTTACTTCTCTACATCAAGGAGAAAATAGTTCCGCAGAGTTTTGTAATACACTCAATATTGTCACTGCAATTCCTAAAATGTATTTTTTTTGGATACAACTGTAGCAACATATATTAAGGTTTCTTGCAATAGGGTGAAGTCTCTCAGCCATGTAACTCCTTTTGAAATCATTTTTAGGCGTTGCTGCTTCCTAATTGAAGTTATGTTTACCAGCTTTGCAAAGTGTCACATAATATACAGATGCAGCGGCCGTTATTTTACGAAATCACGCGGTGTATACCTCGGAATACCCACGTCATGGCGCGGGATTGCTTCCCACCATAGCGCCTTAAGACGCGAGTGCATAAAATGGCATTTTAGTGTTCTGGTTTTTAAACACCTGAAAGTGGCACAGTGGCACAGTACTGTACACATTACAATTCATTAATTTCATTGCATTTAATTGCACACAATCCATGAAATTCAAACAAAGCCACCGCGATAAACACGTGTGCCTGGGGCGATTGGCCGCGTTCATGAAAACGACGCCATGATGCCTTAAAATAACGGCCGCTGCATCTTTAGAATTCAGTACAGACAGCTTTTAATAATAGTTAGTGAAGAATGCAGCAGTGATTTAACAATGCAGTGATCAGGGCTAAATTATTTCACCGCTTTATTTGTTAAATCACCATGGAAGCCATTTGGAAATAAGTTTTAAAATTGTTTTCACATCAATATTTTTCCAAAAAGAAAAGAAAAAAAGAAGAGGAAAAAAAAAAAAAAAACATATAGTGCTGAAGGATTCACTTGAGATTAGGATGGAAAGCGAAAACTTTAGTTAATATAGAGGCATACTGTCGGGCTACTTACTTAGGAAGTGCTTATAAGACATTATCCGGCCATTCCAGCAATGGAAGGTGTCTTCGTAAATATCAATAATGATTCAGAGACATTTGTTGCTCTCCTAAGCTATATAAACAGTTCTTTATCAATTCTGTCCCGGGCTCCTAACCCCTGGTCAGACCTGAAGCTGTCCGGGACATCAAGACTTGTAGTAGAAGAAGAAAGGGCACTGCGGATTTTGATGAAAAAAAAGGATTTATTCAGCCATAAATGCCGATGTTTCGGCGGTCACAGCAGTCTTGTTCAAGGAAATGTCGGTCATTTATTACTAAATACATACATTTTTTAAATCAAAATCTGCAGTTCCCCTTCTTCTTCTACAAGCCTTATGAAATAGCACCCCTTAGCCAATATGGGCACAATAATGTTTGCTAAAGATGTAGGAGGAATTGTTGCCCCAGTTATTGTGCAATTTTGCGTTAACGCAGTTGCGAGTTTTACCGAGCGATTTGCGTTATCTGGTGATCTGCAATACCATTCAACGGAGCCGCGAGTTGCCAAATTGCGTGATTTGCTATCGTCAATGCACCAATTAGGACCTTACGGTGCGATAACGGGGGAAATAACGTCTGCTACATCTGCATGTTTAACTTGATTTGAAAAAAAAAGCCCCATGTGCTAATTATCAAAGTTTCACAGCTGGAAGACTTCTCCAGCATCACATTGCAAGGCCAGTAACCAGCGCACACTGAGGAGACTCCAAAGGTCAATCAGCTGTCTGTGAGTAGGGTTACTGGCTCTGCACTTCATTAACCCAGACTGTGCAGAAAAACCTGTGTAATACAGCAGGCAGAAGCTTATATGTGTAGCCCCGAGGTAAATTTTCTCTTTCTGGCCCCCCTCCGCGAGTGCCGTGCGGTAGCGGGTGCCGCCGGAGGCCTTGACGGACCCGCCGGCACTTCGCGAGGGTGGGGGCCAGTGCAGGGAGCGGTGCAGGCTGGTTGCCGGGGACGCGATCGGGCCGTCGCTAGGGCCGCGATCGCGTTGCCACCGGCTCGGCGGCTTGAGGAGAGTGCGCCGCCATTGCGCGTAGGTTCGCGCATGCGCAGGAGGCGGCCAGTGCGCGATAGGACTCCAGGGCTAGGGAGAGGTCGCGCGAGAGTAGGGAAGGTAGTAGAGAGGTTGAGGCGGCCATTAGGGGTTCGCGCATGCGCAAGGGAAGCGCGCACGCGGCCCCAATGCATAGACAGCCCCCTGGGAACTACAATTCCCAGGAGGCTTAGGGAAACAGGCATCAGGTGCCTGAGTGTAGCCAATAGGGCTGGAGGAAGCTCAGCCCGGGAATATAGATACATTCCCGGGCTTTGCAACAGTCAGTCAGGGCAGAGCAGAGGAAGGAGTAGGAAGGGTGCAGGGAGCGCGTGGCTCCTGCATCAGGTAAGGTTCCTCCCTAGATTCCCAGGCAGGCCCCAATTCCCGGGTAAAGGGCAGGGGGTAACTGAAGAGGGACGCCTTAACTAGGGAGGTGACCCATGAGTGTGGAAGGTGCTGGTTTGGCAGTGTCGCAGCGGAGAGAGCTGTGGGCACTGTCAAAGAGGCACAGTGTGCTAGCAGTGTGTTTGCTGCGGGATCCAGGGGCTGTGTGTGATTGCAGCTGTCTGTGAGTAGTGTCGCTGTATGTGCTGGGCGCAGTGCGTGCATTGTGTGTGAAGTGTGGATCCCTGCAGGCTGACAGTGTGAGCGGTGTGTCAGCTGCAGGTGCTTTGGGAGTAGCTAGTTAATAGCTAGTTGTTAGTTACAATTAGGACTGGGTAGCTGGGGGAAGGGGGGCAGGTTATTGTCCACAGGCCCTAGGAGTTTTCCCCAAGCCATCCCAGGTTGCGGTTCCTCAGGGACAGGCCCTAGGTTAGGGTTGCTGTCACTCTAGTAGTAGTTAGTGATAGGGATAGCGGCGGTTGCTGTTCCCATGCGGTTGGTGTTGCCGTGATCCGGTTGCAGTTCCCATGAAGCGGTGGGACCCTCGTTGGGGTCCACCGGCAGAGTACCTGGAAAGGATCAGACGGACGTCTGACCCTTTGAGAAGAGAGTTGCGGTCCCGAGCATCGGAGTGCTCGGAAGGTATCTTCAATATTATAAAGTGCACCAACTGGGCCCTAGCTTAATTTAGTGACTGCGCAGTCACCCACGACCTTTCGTAGGAGTACGAGACATTGGGTGTGGGGTGATCACAGGACACTGGGTGGGGAGTACCAGACATTGGGCTGAGGTGATGCGGATAGAGCATCGGGTTACGTTATGTTATGCAATGTGTTATGGTATGTGATATGTGTTCTTTAGTAAAGCGTTAGTATTGTTTTATCTACGTGTGTTATGGTATTTCTTACTCAGGGCTATCTTTCCTAACGGGGGATCCTGGGTAAGTGGAGGCGCTGCACCAGGTATGGTAAGGGTTTCCCCAGGCTCCCAGCTAGCGGAGGCTCAGATCTCCTGGAGCCACAGGTGTGATACGGTACCAGTAGTTCTTTTGTGTAGGAGGGTTCACAAAAAGGGCTACATTTGGAGGCGCTGCTGAGATATCAGACCTGGGGTGCCCTGTACATGTTTTTCTAAATTTGTGTCCTATTTTTGTTCCGCCATGGGGAAGCCCTCAAGGCGGAGGAAGCCACGTGCTAAGTTCCCGACCGCGCGGGAAATTGTTGCCAACAGTTATCCAGGACTGGCGGGAAAACCCGAGCCCCGCCCCCACACTGTGAGTGACTCAGTACAGAGCTCGCAGCACTCCCTGAAAGAGAGTACTGGATACAGAGAAAATTGCTCGCCGTCGTATGGATCCTGGCAGACCAAGGCTGGGAGCGTATCCTTTTTGTTGTGTCCATGTACAATACAAACATTGAGTCTCTGGGGTAGTATGGACCTTAATGTTTTGGCGTGCATGGTAAAAATTCGGTTGGAAGACGCGAACGAGGAGGGGTACCTAGACTGTTTTTGTAACCAAGGTGACTGCTCGTCTTGTAATTTGGCTTGGGGGCGTGTATGTGGCTACTGCAGGGTACCGACCCTGCAACCCAAACTGCCGCAGCCTACAGAACGGCCAGTGGGAGGGGACACTGTTGTAGAAATGGAGTGTCCTTCCCCTGAGAAGGAAATAGACTGCCCGGGGTTACACCCCAATGTGTATATGCCCTGGCGAGCGACAGGACTAGATGAAGTTGTGCTAGTGTGTCCCTGCCTGCAAAAAGCCTGTGCCTCGGGAGCAGTCCTGTCGCAGTTACCGCTCGACTTCAAGGACATCGAGTTGGATGGAGAACTGGGTATCCAGTGTTTTATGCCAAATTGTGACTGTCCTAGGGAGGCACTGGAGTGGGGGCCTCAATGTGAGTGTTGCGGGGCCTGGTTCCTAAAGCCTATCCTGCCCCAGGCGGCGGAACCAGCCGAGAAAGAAGAGGAGGAGCCGGACCTCTCTCTTACAGTAAATGATGCTTGTCCTCAGTTTGTTTTACTTCCAGAGGCCTCCGGGGACCCGTGTGTCCAGACCACTGTGGCAGACCCTCTCAAAGGGGACGTGCAAATGGAGGAGCAGGAACCTCTGATGGCGGAACCTGCGGAGGAAGAGGCGCCTGATGGTGCTACCGAGATGGGTGAAGCCGCTCCTGAATTGTCCACTTCAACGATGGAGGTGGTGGAGGGGCCGTGTGCCCAAATGAACTTTCCAGACGCTGAGGCGGAGCCGCTGAAGGCGGAGCTCCAGATGGCGGAACCCCCAATGTCGGTTCCAGATCCGGTTCCCGAGCAAGAACCACCGATCCCGGAAGGCCAGGGTAAGGTGTTTGTACCCCCGCCCATGTGTGATGATTCTAGCGACCCACCGAGCGTGGTGATGCGCCTGCCGGCGGACCACTCCAGTGAGGTCACCGAAGCGACCGTCTCAACTGATCCAGACTATGATGTGGGCCCGTGTGCCCTGCAACGGCCAGTCCGGCCTACCACCGAGGTACCAGCGGTCCCAGGCGTGGGATCAGTACCTGCCAATACCGACCGGGGTAAGTTGACTGCCCCAGGGGTGTCGGGTGTGGGCTCCCCGGTGATCGTGGGGCCTGGTGACTCCAAAGGTAGGGTCACCCGGGCGATGGGCTCACCCCGTCATCGCGTCCTGGTGGAGGTGTCTCCCCCAGAAGATCTCTGCGGATTATGGAACGAATCCGACCTCATGAAGGTATCCGGTGTAGCGGACCGGAGCGACACATACTCCTGCACGAGGAGTCTCCAAACGGGCCTACCCGAAGAAGTGGTGCCGTCCGCGGAAGAAGTCACCGTTAAAGGGATTGTTGGAGCGGACAAAGACTCTGTTGAGACCGCTCTGGTAGTTGTGGCCTCTCCCAGGTGCGCGATGGAGCGCTATGTTCGCCATGTGGTGGATCGAGGAAAGAGACTGAGCCTCCCTGTCTCCCGTGAGACGAGACCGGAGGAACCGGAAAGGGTCAATACCCAGGACCCCGTACATTTTTTTCTGCGAGAGGGAGAAGGTGGGTTGGTGCAAGGGACAGGTCTTGAGTTCCAAAAGACTCACAGGAGTCAAGGTGGGATACCCTCACCCAGTCTGCTAGGGGCACTCCAATCTGAAACTCAGCTGGCCTCGGGTATCCATGCGGGGATGTTGGGTACGAACGGGAAAATGCTTATGTATGATGTACGGTTTACTATGCATTTTTCATTGTGTAATCCACTGCATGGTTGCTACCCAAGCGAGGGCGTTGGGATTCTGCGAAGGGGAGAATGTAGCCCTGAGGTAAATTTTCTCTTTCTGGCCCCCCTCCGCGAGTGCCGTGCGGTAGCGGGTGCCGCCGGAGGCCTTGACGGACCCGCCGGCACTTCGCGAGGGTGGGGGCCAGTGCAGGGAGCGGTGCAGGCTGGTTGCCGGGGTACACAGAGCCGCGGTATTTTGCTTTTCTTCCCGCGTAGATACACACGTAGATAAAACAATACTAACGCTTTACTAAAGAACACATATCACATACCATAACACATTGCATAACATAACGTAACCCGATGCTCTATCCGCATCACCTCAGCCCAATGTCTGGTACTCCCCACCCAGTGTCCTGTGATCACCCCACACCCAATGTCTCGTACTCCTACGAAAGGTCGTGGGTGACTGCGCAGTCACTAAATTAAGCTAGGGCCCAGTTGGTGCACTTTATAATATTGAAGATACCTTCCGAGCACTCCGATGCTCGGGACCGCAACTCTCTTCTCAAAGGGTCAGACGTCCGTCTGATCCTTTCCAGGTACTCTGCCGGTGGACCCCAACGAGGGTCCCACCGCTTCACGGGAACTGCAACCGGATCACGGCAACACCAACCGCATGGGAACAGCAACCGCCGCTATCCCTATCACTAACTACTACTAGAGTGACAGCAACCCTAACCTAGGGCCTGTCCCTGAGGAACCGCAACCTGGGATGGCTTGGGGAAAACTCCTACACAATAACCTGCCCCCCTTCCCCCAGCTACCCAGTCCTAACTGTAACTAACAACTAGCTATTAACTAGCTACTCCCAAAGCACCTGCAGCTGACACACCGCTCACACTGTCAGCCTGCAGGGATCCACACTTCACACACAGTAAAAGCGTCAGCGCCGGCCTGCAGGGGGTGGGGCAAGGGGGCGCGATCTAATGGGATCCCCCAGGAAGAGATTTCGTGCTGCTGCTGCTGCGAGATGCTGTGGTCAGGTTTCCGCGGGTTCCCCCAGCAGCGGGAACGATTACACGTGCTGCACATGAAGCTTTAGAGAAACACATTATTTTTCTATGCAGATCTGATAAAGAAAAGGAAAGCTTAATCTCTGAGCCCGGATCTGTGTCGTTCTGTAATATAAAACATGGGCCCATTACACTGAATTCTTGTGGGACAAGCTGAGGTCGTCGAGGGCTGGCGACTATCACAAATTCAATATAGAGTAAATACATGTTGTTAGAGCGCAGCTTGCAAACAGACCTTCTCACAGACATCACTAGCTGCCTATGCTATTGCTACAGTGTATGTTATTCATGTTATTTGGTGAGTTGTGTTTATCAAGTCCCTAGGGTCTGTGTATCAAAGCAAAGGTCGCTGTGTTTGCTGTTACACTGGTGCCTAAAGAGGAACTTAACCCTATGTGGTGTTTATTTATTAATAATAACTTTGTCATATTGTGCCTTTCTCCCAGTGGGACTGAAAGCGCGTGACAATTACAGTATAGTGCGCAGTACACAGCACATAAGGTTGTTACAGACACAGTCCCAGGTGAGCTTACAATCTATGATTTTGGTGCCTGAGGCACAGGGAGATAAAGTGACTTGCCCAAGGTCACAAGGTGTACCAGGAATTGTAACAGTTCCCCCGATTTAACTCAGTCATTGTTTACAGTCAGTGTTGCCTATTCTAATAGCTCCAAAGTGTGACAAACCGCTTCTAAATTGCACGTTGGATGCGGATTGGCCTGCTTTGCTATTCTGTAAGCCCTGATCGCTTGTGCATCTAAACAGCTTTTTTTAGAAGTGGTTTCACTCTTTCTCTGAAAATCTGATCGATTTGTCAAGCCTCAAACTATTCTTTTGGGCCCACAACTGCTATTCTCGTAGCTCTGTCACGCAACCGCTTCCAAAAGCATGCATCTTTTTACACCATCTAAAGGGAGGCGACATTGGTATTGCAAGTTACATCCAGAGCTTGAAATATGGGTTTGGTGGAGAGACCAAAACCCATACTGGGGATGGAGTTACAGCAGCACGACCTCAGGTTATTCCGCTTCCCAGGCAAATACAAACCGGGCGGATTGGCTTTTAAAACAGGGGTATGTCACTTTTTTAAGAAGCGGTTTTGAAAAAGTTATCTGCTTCTTGTGAACATGCTAAACTGTGTGGTTTAGCAGTGACAACTTCGGAGCAACCGAAATAGTCCCCAATGTTTTTACTCACTGAGCTATGCCTTCTCCCTATTTGCATTTACATTTGTAAATATTTACATGGCACCCCAATCATACATTCTAGTGGTTTTGGAAGGGCTAGTAAACTCAACATAAATGCTTACATTCGTTGAAAGGAATTCTTGATTAAGGAGTTAAGAATCTAGTATATCAAAATTGACTTCTTGGCATCTTAGAGCTGTTGTGCTCTGAATTTCCAAAAAATATGGACAAAAAGTATGAAGAGATGTATGCTGGGTATTTCCTAAAATGATTGAAAATTGGTATATAGGAAAAAGAACTATAGAAGAATAGGGTTAAAAACTAAACAAAAGCCTGAGACATCACCAGAGAGTAAAAAATTAAAATGGCAGTGCGCAAGTTTTTATAATTATATATTATTATTATTATTATTATAATTATTTATTTATAAAGCGCCTAAATATTCCACAGTGAGGAATTCAATGTACAATGGAATACAGAGTGACATAAATTATATAAAAAGAACTATATACCTGTAACCCTGCTTCCCCCACCCAATCTCACATAGGGCCTATCTCTGGGAAACTCGCTCTGGTTACATGGTATTGCGTGGTGCATAGCTGCTGGTAACAGGGGGCCATGGGTCTCCCGCATGATGGTATAGTGGAATGACAGGACAGGCTTCTGGGGTCTTGCCCGAATAGTACTCACAGGAGCAGCGCCTCCATCTCTTGCAGCCCCCATGTGTACGGGGAGAATTCTCTGCCGAAGAATCTCTGCCCCCTCCTCCCAATAGACTTCACTCTCAGGCAGGAGGTATAATAAAACACAGTGTCCTTTATTGTCTTTCTGTATTCAGCAGCCAGTTGATTAGTAGCTTGTAGGGTCTCCACCCTCAGGATGTCCCTGGACTCACTCTCAGCCAAGGGCACCAGGAGCGGTCCTAGCTCTTCCCTTATCCCCTGGTGGGATAAGAGGTAACGGTTTCCCTCCGCTCCCCTAAGGGAGGGCCTCAAACTGCCAGAGCCCTGACAGCTTGGTTTTGGGTAAACCAGCCTCTCTCACGGGGTACCCCTGATGAAGTCATCATAGATGACGAAACGCGTAGGGCGTGGTCTGATTGTGGCCGTCATTTGCCTATGAACATTGTTTGCTGCTGGATGAAAGACGTGAGCTCCTGAGTCTCCTACGATATCGGCACACAGGATTCTGAACCACCTGTTTCCGAAGGGACTCCTTTTGCCGGGCATCTAACAGGAGGGATTCCGTTTCCAGGTATACGAAGGAGCGATACAGGAGGACGCTGACACCTCGTGTTGGACCGAGAGGACCGCGTTCCTGGCTTATGAGAGCCAATCTCAGACACGCTCTATTTTGCAGTACTCTTGTGAGTGGGCATTTGTTTGATTTAATGTTCCTTTAATACAATTTTTATTACATTAATGCACTAGGTGTGCGCCTGTTATTTACTCTTTTTTCACAGATCTTGTTCAGGGATTGGTGATCCCATCAAAACGGGCTGCAGAAACCTGGGTGCATTACATATTGGAACAGGACTTTGTTTTTTCAAAGGTTTTCATTTTTTACCGATTTTTATCATTTTTTTATACTTTTTATTAAAATATTTTTATTACTATTTATTTTTGATAAAGTTTAGATGTATGTATTTTTGAGATTAGAAGTTCATATAATTTTGTAATTAGCTACAGTTATACCACCCCTCTAGGCATATTAAAAGCCTATAGCCTAATAGTGCTTCATTTCCATTAGCTATATATTCAGGGTATTCTATAGGTGCTACTTCATTGTTTTTGTTTTTGTTCTATATATATATATATATACACACACATACATTACAATTTTAACTACAGTATGTGTTATTTTTTGTGTTTCTTTTTCTCCAGATGCTACATTCTCTCCACACTTTAAAAGGGCACTGGAAACAATTACATATATTTTTGTTCAATGCCCTTTTGGCAATGAACTCTCGTAAAGATCAGTCGTAAACTCCAGGAATCTGTTTCCTGCATCCCCAGAGGACATATGCAGAACCGAAGACCACAAATCAGGTCAGAGACCTCCACTTAATTGTCTGTGTAATTAAACACGGCCTTTGGCTTACAAGATGCTTTTCATCCTTATATGTAGTTAGAAGTCTGCTCCGCTGACTCACTCAGTACAAGATTTTCCTCTACTAATATAAAGCCACTACAGGCAAAATGCTTTACACTGCAACCACTTTCACACTAAACTAATGCCAACGATGATCTGACTAAAGCAGCAAACCCTTCTGTTATTCTTCCCGTTTAACCCTTCTAGGTAGTGATCTTGTGGTCTCTGTGTGTGTCCCGATGACAGAAACAGAAGAGGAAGGTCTCATCCTAAATTTTAGATTTGTTCACCCCTCCTGGAGAGCAGGTGACATGATCTCACCCAGAAAACAAGCTGAGGTCACTTGAAGGCCACTTGTGTGCCAGACCTTTTGACGTTCTGAGAAAATAATATAGGCACTGAAAGAGTTAGGAGTGTGCTATGAACTAGGAGACCTGCTAATGTATATTGTTGCAGTGCTCCTATGACGGTGAGCTTCCTCTTTGCGAGCTAAGCATATACAGTGACCTAATTGGTCTCAGTCCCCAACTGGCTCACCGGTCAATGGTGTGATAGAGGTGAAAGTATCCTTAACAGGTGGACTACTTCCAATAACACAGCAGCAGACTTACATTGAGGGGGCTGCCATTAAAGAAGTCACATACTACATTATAAAACACTTTAGCGAGACACGAGTGGGAAGTGCCCACCCTCAACATTTAGGTACCATTGCTGTGATACCAGATGAGAAATAACCGTTAATATATATATAGTTTCCCATGCAATGCTCAAATTAAAATGAAATTAAAGGTGCAATGTACTGCTGAAGGCTGATATACAGTATTTTTGGAGCATGTTAAAGAGGTTAAGGCTGTGAGGTACTGGGGCAATTCTACACCTGAGAAATATCTATCATGCTATATTCATGTAGTATGAAGGGAGTAGAAAGTATGAATGTAAATGTACCTCTGTACAAAGGCTTGTGAAATACCAGCATCAACATCACATGCCAGGAATTGCACTATTAGAATCAAGAGCATCCCCGATCTTTATAGAACACCTGTGATGTCTCTGTCTCTGTGTTTTGCTCTTGTTTCCTTCCCCTGCTGTTGCTATTTAACCTGTTGCCATCAGCAATTACCCTTCCCTGGCTTCTGGGACTTTGGTTTGTCCCTCTCCCCATGGCCGTTGATTTGGTCTTGGCCTGTTCCCCTCATGGTCATCACGGCAAGTTAGTTCTTTCGGCTCTTGTAGTCACCTGCCTTGTCTCACCCACTGCTCTAATAGAGAGAGCATTCTTTTTTTCCATCAACGTCCTACTTTATGCATTCTGGGTGTTTTCATTTAATTTATGTTATGTACCTGTAATAAACTTATTGAAAACTGCGTGTCACAGCTTACTGAGCTGAAAAAATAGAGCAATTGCTGCACACCACAACTGAAAAAACTCTATGATAATAATAACGGTGCTTCTGGTTCCACGGACAGCCTGCTAATAATCCAGAGTAAATCCAAAGTAAAGTAGATGAATCAGAGCACTACGGGTTTTCTTCATGCAAAATGTATTGTGCCAAATAGAAACACATTGCCACTTTCACTGGATAAAGGCCAGTTACAGGCCGAAAAACGTTGTGTTTCTATTTGGCACAATAAACTCAGCTCTGATTCATCTACTTTGCTTTAAATGTTATTGAGTGAGCCCCTGGAAATCTAGTACAGAACCACGCCCCTACCCCATCACTGCCAGAAGGCCCAACAATGTATGAATAAATGTGTTGCTAAGCCTCCTGGCAGCATAGAGGTTAATTCCCATCTGCTTGAGAAGAAAGTCAGGAGCCGAATAAAGTAAAATCACTCGCCAAATAAAACTTTTGATTTCTCAAGTTTTTCATAATTTCAAATGTTTTAATAACTTTGCAGGAAGTCCTATCTCAAAGAGCCCTGGGGCATAGCAAAATCAATTGTACTTAACAAGAATCATGTGCAGCTGAGAGATGAGCCGTTCTTTCAAAATTGCCGTGTAGTTGTAAACTAACAGTGAAGACAATTCAGAGATAATTGAGGTCGTTTTCAGCATTATTTTATTTGACTTATGTTTGCCTCGGAAATAGATAACTTTCAGTAGGTAAAAAAATAACAGTACGGAATACGAAAAGTAATGAGAATTTGTAAAACTCGGACGGGCTACTGTTATAATCTATCTTACTTAAATAAACAATGAATAGAGTACAAAGAAAAAAAGAATACACACTATCCAAAAAAAAATACATGTAGAACAAAATACTTTTGCCCTCTTCAAACCCTATCAAGAAATGTGAGTGCATCGCTGCTTTGTCTATTCTACTGTATGCATCCATCCGGTCGATAGTGTGGCCAAATCCCCCAGCACTAATGTAAACACTGAACCTGTGCATATTACAGAGGAAACAAGTCACTTTGCATTTGCAATGTGTTGTGGTTACAATGTTTTTATTTCTGTGAAACACCCACGCAGTAGTATAAAAGTATAATAATGTATACAGTGTATCTCTATGAGCCCACTACGATTCTTCAATCTTCAATTAGTGAAATTCCCCTAGTATAAAAGTTTGTAAATCATGTTTTGTCTATATGTGCCCACCGATTAAAATCTATTAAAACATATTATATCAAGTCACTTTGTCTATATTGGCTATACTTCCGCAATAAAGGCTACAGGGGTTGTGTCTATATTCATGCGTCTCTATGGATCGCATACTGTAGGCTATGCGTGGCATTGAATGGGAATTTGAATTTAGAAGAGGTGGGAAGAGGAGGCGGCCAATTGGGTGGCATCGACCCATTGTTGAGGCAAAGGGTGTGCTTTAAATAGATGTTCGATTTGATCGTGTAGTTGGGATGTAGGTTCATCTCGTTTTCCGAGTTGGTTGGTCCGAGCAGGTACTCGGGTAGAAGCAGGTAGCTGGGATGTAGGTTCATCTTATTTAGACAACTGCTTTCCTGAACTGTAGCATTCTGAGTATCAAAGGCAAAGATATTCAGAGTGTCACCTGCCAGACACGAACTGAACTGCAACAACACAAATAATAATTCTGTGTGACCACAAACGAGGTCCATGCGGCTCAGCGTGGCGAGGCTGTGTTTGAGGTGCGAACAACAAAGTGCTGATACCGCACTGTTGCACGGCTGTTGAACATAAATCACGCTTTATCGGTATGTACCTAATCTACTGTACTGTATATGTCAATATGGTCAGTGCACATAGATACTGTACAGTAATTCATTGTTGAAACCAATGACATCAGCCCAGGTATAAGTCGGCATATGTGGGAGCGCATGCTGTTCCCATGTCAGTGACTTGGGTCTGGAGGCAGGACTTTCCATCAAAATTAAAGTACTTATGAATGATGTTGAAATTGAGAAGGTCCAATATAAATGTATTGTGACATGCGTACCTGCAGTCACAAGTTATTTATTTATAAAATGTGTTACCAGTGAGTAAGACATTGGGAGTTACCTCTCATTTTCAAGTATGTCCTGGGCACAGAGTTATGATGACAGATACATGGTTACAAATACATGGTTACATTAGTGAACTGGGTTATACATGATGTATAAAGACATTGCATGAACAGTTAAAGGTAAAATTAGTTATAGGCGTATGTAACAGTTACAGACCAGATTAAAATGTGAGACAGCTTTAGTTTTTAAATAATTTAGACTGGTGGCGAATTTGAGAGTCCCCAGTAGATTGTTCCAGTTGTGAAGTATACGGTAAGAGGAGGAGCGGCCGGATACTTTGCTGAGCCTTGGGACCATGAACAGTCTTTGGAGTCAGACCTCAGATGATAAGTGCTGTGTGTGGTAGGGGTGAGGGGCTTGTTCAGATAGGCGGGTAGCTTGCCCAGAAAGTATTTGAAGGCCAAGAAAGGAAAGATGAACTTTGCACCTAGACTCAAGTGATGGCCAGTCAAGTTCTTTGAGCATTTCACAGTGATGTGTGTTGTAGTTACATTGGAGGACAAAGCGGCATACAGTATTGAATTGTAGAGGGTGTCTAGTTTGCTAAGGTGAGTTTGGAGTGCTGTGCCATATACTATGTCCCCATAGTCTATAACTGGGATTAGCATCTGCTGTGCGACGTGCTTTCTGATCAGCGAATTTAAGGAGGATTTGTTCCTATAAAGTAGGGGTGTGCAAAGTGGGGGGCACAAGACATTTTTTGGGGGGGGGGCACAGTATTTACAGAGACCCCGCGCTGAGAGCGTGAGGCCTCTGTAATTCAATTCATTTACCCAGCTCCAGTTCACGCGTCTTCATGGCAACGTGGCGTAATATGATGTCACAGGGGGTGCGACACTGGAGGAGAGCAGGCCGGGGGGAGGGGGGGGCGCAGCCCAGGAAGTTTGCGCAACCTTTCTATAAAGTACACCTAGTTTGGCATAGCTTTTGGGTGTCAGGGTATCAACGTGCAACCCAAATGTTAAGTGGGAGTCAAACCATATGCCCAAGTATTTGTAACTAGCGACAGGGGCTAGGCTGGTATTAGAGTTCTTTCAGATCTGTAGCCCCATCATTGGTAGCGTGATAAGAAGTATTCAGAAGCCCTAACACCTGTTATGTACTATGCTGATTTATAAGGAAAGGACTCCACTACCAGACTGATAAGATACGTGTTTTCAATAACTGTCATACCATTTAATCAAAGTATAAATGACTGTAAGAAACATCTTTTTATGACCGAGGAGTGAAACAAAACTAATGTTACTGTACAAAACATAACCCACCCAGACAAAAAGTACTCCATTCAACTCATCTTCTGCCTATACAAACATACCTGGAAATGAAATCACCCAATGCATTCTGTATGTAACCTGTGTGATTGCTTATTCGGATATTACACAGTCCAAACAGTATTGGTGATCCGTTTCCTGGGTTACAGTATGTAGTTACATCTGATATGTTGTGTTATTTGGGCCAATGACAAACTAAGCCTACATGGCTGAAACAGTTGCCACTCCTGTGTCAATCGCAGATTCCATGTCATGTAATCAGTGTCCATAACACGGCCAACATGTTTTTAACGAGTTTTAGGTGGTTCAGTACCTGGTTGGCTATTGGTCCTCAATCACTGAGCTGTTCCACTTTGCCAGCTCCTCTGGCAGTGAAGAGGTTAGAAATACTGTAGCAGTGGTAATGTTACTGCTTCAAACGAGAATCTAATCTCTTCAATAAAGGGACAGGACTCATTGTCACCACAGCTTAGAAAGCTTGTTACAGTCTTTATGTTCTACAGGCAGGAAAGGAGAAATACTTTGTTTTTTAAGTCTCCCCTTTAAAATGAAAGCTACTGTAGTTGTAAGTTTACCAGTATACAAAAAAATCTCACACCTCGGGGGGTTTCATTAAACTGTGCTAGTGCTGATCGGGGTACCATTGCACGTAAACTCCTACTGCAGTTAACGGGAGTTTACATGCGACAGTGCCCCGACTGGCACCATTGCCATTAATGATTAACCTGCTGGTTTCTAGATATAAATAATTGGTAAACTGTATGGGAATTGAAAGTATGATACATATGCTTTGTTACTAAGTAAGAGTAGCCACTTTCACTGGTATTTTGCTTCTTTAAAAAAATGCATGTTTTGGTTTTGCCCTAAAAAAAACTCAGTTGGCTTTAGTTTTAGAAAAAAAAATTACACAAAAAAAAACTTTTTTTTCTCACAATGTTAACTTTGAGCCAATTTTTAATATGTACAGTACAGAATATGGGGGGGGGGGCGGAGGGGGGGTGGCGCCAGAAGATGAGCCTGCGTCTGGCTCCCCGGGTAGTGATAGCTTTAACTGTGTTTGCAGCAAGAACATGAGATAAGAAAAGCTGAATGTTGCTGAGGAGAGAAGTGACCATGAGATGTGTATGCCATGCACAAAGCAGGTAGTGATTTGGGTAAAGGTTAGGTTCTTTGTGATAACTAATTTCTCCACTGCAACAATCATGCCATGTTTCTAGGGCAACACATTCCTAAACTATGGATCTTACTGACAGTTACAGCTAGGTTAATTGGCTAATTATGTTTTTAATAGAGAAATCTTGGAAGCCCTTGGGGAATGATAGCTATGATAAGAAGGATTACATGACCTTTAAAACACAAATAGGTGAGTCCTTGGCACAAGTTTATGGTGAAAAAACGGCAGGTTAAATTCCTGCGGTAACTATAACGGAGGTCTGGCGATACGCGTTGTTAGAAGAAACACTTAAGGTTGCAGCCAGGGTGGGGAGATGCGCGCTCACGAGGTGTGATGTCAGCGTCTGCCCGAGCAGGAGCGATTTGCTGTGCTGCTCACTGCGTGCTCGAGCGACGGGGGAGAGGGGGGGCGCATGCCACAGACGGGAGGGGGGCGTGTCAGACTGCAGTGGGGCATGACATCACATCCTCAGCTCCATCTGATTGGTTGTTGTGACTGATGTGCTGTCATTGGCTCTTACCTGGTCACGTGACGTGCCATAGCGCCGGGAAAAAACATTTCACTGTCTCTCCGAGCACTGCCCCGGCACAAACACACGAGCATTCGCGCACTAAGTGGCACTTTGGATGCTTGCATCAATTAAAAGGTATTTAAACGTGTTGAGCGTGAGCACGCACGTCTCCTCACCCTGGACGCAGCCTTAAGCGTTAGTGAGTTTTGAAGATACTGTGCATGTTATAGAGAGGGGAAAAGAATAAGCGCAAAAATACTGCGAGCTAAAAAGGATACTTATAGTCCCAATGTAGCCAATATATAAAGATTCCCTTGATGGGTGCCGCACCGGATAACAAGTGGGTTCGTTCTGGGCCACTTGAGTAGTTGAAGGGGAGGGTTCCAAATGCGCACAGTCTCAGCAGAATTGGAAATATATAAAGAGAAGAAGAGACACACAATAGTGTAGTATTGTATATAGCAGTATGAGCAGAGAAAGTACTGCACTCACATTTGGTGAAATCAAGCGGGCATTTCGGTTGCTAAGTTTAACCACACTGGTGTTGCAGACGCTCCGTTATCGGGACACCTCTGGTGATGTATACCGTCTCCAGCAGCAGGACTCGCAGTGTCGGGCAGGCTCACCGGTAGCAGGATATTCTCAGTGGGACAGAGGTAAATGACATTTGCACAGACTGCACTAGACCCTTGGGAGCTGTCTGGAGTGCTGTACCTCCTCTATGTGATATCCCCTGGTGTATGGCCATCACTGGGGTGTATTGAGAGTTGGGATCCAGTTGTTTCAGTGTAGCCTTCTTTTGGTAATCTGGGTGCTTTTATCACATAAAGATTTATTTCCTTTTTTCACTGCGTCCTTTTCCTTTCTCAACTGGAAGTATCCTGTGTTTCCAGAACCACTCTCTGAAGTTGGTTACTTTAACAACCAAAAGCGAATTATTTTCACATAAAATGTGAGTGCACATTTTGCTCTAGTATTCAATGAATACTCACATATACAGTATTACACTATTTGTGTTTCATCTGTCCCACTGAGAATATCCTGCTACCGGTGAGCCTGCCCGACACTGCGAGTCCTGCTGCTGGAGACGGTATACATCATCAGAGGTGTCCTGATAATGGAGCGTCTGCAACACCAGTGTGGTTAAACGTAGCAACCGAAATGCCCGCTTGATTTCACCAAATGTGAGTGCAATACTTTCTCTGCTCATACTGCTATATACAATACTACACTATTGTGTGTCTCTTCTTCTCTTTATATATTTCCTATTCTGATGAGATTGTGCGCATTAGGAACCCTCCCCTTCAACTGTGCATGCTATCTCTCAACGATTAATTAACATACATTACCACCTCATTAGGCGAATAACTGACCGCTGCCGATCTGGGCACTTTCAATGCATACTTTGCTGAAACAGATGGTGTTTTTTTTTTTTAAATGCAAATTTGTTGAATAGTGGCGGAAATAAGTGCTAATTTTAAATCTGTCATTACATGTGTAATAAGTAGCTCTCTCTCCAACATATAGCAAATTTGGGAATTTCTCCAAAAGTCTTTCACAAAGCGATGTGGAATACATTTCTACAGCCCTTCTTCAATACGGGCCATGGAATATTCTGACTTACTGTCGAAATGGTAAAATGATGAGCACATGAGACAATGTACTCAAGAGAAAACTCACTTATATGCACACCACTGAAATTTAAAATGTAACTTTTAATGTGATTACTTGAAACATATATTACCGATAGAAAGTGTAGCAGTAATTAAAAATATATTAAACAAAATACCAAAATACCCTACTACATAGACACTCAGACACAGTGAAATATCCACCAAAGTACAGAGATGAGCTCAGTGAGGCACCTATTGATGTAGCTGTGCTGATATCCAAACTCAAATGGTTGGTAGATGTAATAAGGTGCAACTGATTATAACCAAATACCATATATTGCCTTCTATAACCAAAAGAAAAGAGGTATATGGTAAGAGCAGGACACTACCTAAAGGAAATGCTAGTATGTAAATATAATATCTAAAGTGAATAGAAAATAACCATAACTAGCAGTCACCACACCATACTCCACTCGATTAGAGGATGTGTTATTGCACAATTTAAACTATCAGAGGTCCCATTCGTGGACCGAAACGTTGGTTTTGTGTTCATTTTTTCAATACACTTGTTTATTCAATTCTGGAGTGCTGCCTGCTGATTTCGTTTCCAAACGGTATCGTATTGCTTATTCTTCATTATAGGATCTGCACCCACACCAGTGACTATTATTACGGAGTGATTTTTGTTCTTTTTCTATTATATATATATATGTGTGTGTGTGTAAACTAAATACGTTATAATTATTTGCAATGAAAAGATGCAAGTAACAGGAAGGATAAGGAAGGGAAAACAGGAGTACGTACAGTAGATGAAATAAAAACGAAAATTGGACTGGGAAAACCAACATTATAATAATCTGGTCTCAAAATACTGTTAATGTAATTGAATTTACTGCATTATGTTTTCTAAAATAAGCTTTTCCAGGACAGCCATAATCTCAAAGGTTTTCCTCATGCCAACGACTGTCTAATCAGCTGATGACGGTGCGTGCCCCCAACCCTGAAGAACTGACAATCTAATGTGTGTGACTGGGGCATTTGGGCAGGGGCTTTAATGTAATATATAGGGTGGAACTGTCTTCTCCTTGCTCAAAAGGAGTTCGTCCCCAATCAAATCAATGGAGCTTAAATCTGGCTAAGCAAGGGAAGGCGCTCCGTTGCATATCGAAAGTGTACCATAATTGTCTGTGTGCAAACGCACAAAAAAGTTAAGCCGACTGGATGTCACTCACTGGTCTTATATCAAATCAATATTATGTTTATTGTGCAAACATATTGGAACAACATTTTCAGTCAAGACCAAAGGTCCAAAAATATTACCGAAACATTGATGGAATAGGCCTGCATACAAGACCAGTGGAGTATAACCCAGTATTCTTTACTTCACTAGATTCTACCCCCATGACATAGAAGCGGTGTGCACGGCTGACAGAATAAAACTGTTTTTTTGAGTGGTTCTCAGTATTACTGGGGATAGTTCTAGGATCTTCCATGTCAAGGACCAGCGGTGTTAGCATGGCAGTAACGATCTGGTGTGAGAGCTACTTACATTATCTAGATGCTAAAGTGTCAGTTGAATGAGAACAGCTTGGGATTAATTTACAGATGTAGCGGATAGCTGATAACACAGCACAAAGAGTCATAATACAGATTATCACAGTTTCCACATGATTGAATGGCAGTGGTAATGCAGGCTATCACAGAATATTTCCCCATGCAGTAACATGCCACTGTAATTGCAGCTGCAACTCTTCTGGGATAATAAGATGTGTGTTTAAATATTGTACATGAAAATCATCCATTTCCATTAAGTGTCACCCAAGAGATTTGATGACAAAAAGCCAACTGTGGCGCTGTGAAAATAAGATTTTCTCCAGTACGGCACGTAGCATGGAGGGGTTTAATATGACAGTACTCAGATTAACAGGAATTTGGCTTAAGGAACAATGTGGGGATATTTGACGCTACATGTGGATTTTATGATATTTAAGAAAACTCCATCTTCTCTAGAGATCTACAGATTCAGCAAGAGATGTTATGGGTCGGGCACCTGATCTGTGTTAACTTTCATTCAAATCAATAGGAGATTCAACTGGATTAGGTGCACTAACCGCTGGGCTGGCTAGGAGGTTTGCAGGCTCGGTACAGAACCTCATGGACCTCATGCCTTCTCCAGAGTGGCATCTCCTCCTCCTACGATGTGGTGTCATGACGTCTAAGCGATATGATAACTATCTACAAATATATTTGGGGGAAATAGAAAAAGCTTTCAAAAGAACTATTCCTCCCAAGGTCAGTACAAAGGACACAGGGTCATGCCTTAAGGTTGGAGGAAAGGAGATTTCACCAGCAACAAAGGAAAGGGTTCTTTACAGTAAGGGCAGTTAAAATGTGGAATTCATTACCCATGGGGACTGTGATGGCAGATACAATAGATATCTTCAAAAAAAATGTTGGACATCTTTAAGAAATCAAAGGGATACAGGGATATACCAAATAAGTAAACATGGGAAGAATGTTGATCCAGGGAGTAATCTGATTGCCAATATTTGGCGTCAAGAATTAATTTACGAGATATCATTAGATGATATTTTCACTGGGGTTTTGTGTTTGCCTTCCTCTGGATCATTATACTGTAAATACAAATATATGATAAAGTATCTGTCCTCTCAATTTAGCATAGGTTGAACTTGATGGACGCATGTCTTTTTTTAACTTCATCTACTATGTAACTATCTAACATAGAAACAGTATCAGGTCACAAAGCCTGTTATATATTGTCATTTTCACTACTTTATGTAGATAATCGCTAAATACCTTGTGAAAATGTTACACTTAAGTCTAATTTTGCACATCCAAGGTCAAAGTGAACTTTTAATTCATATTTTGCAAAACAGCGGAATTTATGGGATAACCTCAAAAAATGGAGGATTTAAATATGAAAACTGAACAGATATTTATAAACCTTAATTAATGCACATGCTCGTTGCAATATATCAAATCTCCTGGCTTAAAAAAACTTGGGCAAAATGTGAAGTACAAAATATCCTTAGATTTATTCATTTTAAGAAAAACTTAGATACTGTGATGGTAGGGATAGCCTCCATTCATAATAAAGGTGAAGCCCGGCTGGCTGCCCCTAAAAACACTGTGTAATGGGCTATTTGTATCAGCTCTAGGGATCAGTAAAATGTGTTAATAGGTTCATTAGCTGGGGGGGGGGGGGCCTGCATGGCAATGGCGGTTCAAAGGAACAGATGGGCAAGGTGTCGGGCCATCTGGCAGGCAGGGAATGACGGAGGAACAGGTCTGCGGATGGGCTCGCAATGGGTGAGACCCTTTGTTGTAGCCAGACACTGTGGAGCCTACCCATCGGGTGGTAATGGGCTGGCCATCGAAAGCCGTTGCCGAGATGGAGCTTGTAGGCGTGATTTCCATTGGCCAGTTCATATTTCCCACCTTGCCAGCGACCTGAGCCTAAGCATGCCCCCTCCTTTGATTGGGTATAGTCAGATGAGTCCCTGGCTCGTGATAAGCTGCTGTGTACAATTCCAGGCTCTGATTGGTTGCCAGTCCATCTTCAATATTAAACATAGAACAGTGAGGTCTATGTAAGGGGACTGGCTAATCAGAGAACCAGAGCAATCTAGGGCTTGATCCGGTGAAGCGATGGTGGGCTTTTCAAAAGTGCTTTGCTCCGAATAGCAAAGCACTCAGCACGGAGTTGCTGGAGAAGCCTGCCCGAGCTGAGGACAAACTCTGTAATTCACAGCCAAGTTCTCAGAGTGCGGCCAAGTTCTCGGGAAGGTTCTTACCTTGTCTCAGGCTTCCTCCAGGGACGCAACTAGCGGGGGCTCAGCATAGAAATGCCGTAGCAGCCTGGCCAAGCGGAGGAGAAGCACAAGGAGCAAGTTCTCGCGTCCAAGTTCTTGGGATCATGTTCTAAGAATTGGACAGAGCAGAAACCAGAGGGAGAGCGCAGTGGCTCTCCCGAAAAGAGTTTTGTGTGTTCCTTGCTGTGGAGCGGACATGGTAAGCCTACCTGAAGTAGGATCCCTGCACCTGGTTGAGGCTAGTGACTCCCCCCAGTTGGTATGTATTTACTGTATTTTGAGCAATTCTTTTATGTCTGTGGGCTTACCCGAATAAACCCACTTTATTCAATCATGTTGTCCTGCCTAGTGAATTGATCCTGGAAGGTATAAAGGTGTTAAAAGTACTGGTCCCTAGTGACACATACATTTTATTTATTTGGTAAATCTGGTCCGTCTGTATTTTTCTGCTCCAACTTTGACATATAACACCCTAAGTGTAAATAAAGTAACACTTTAGATCTTGCCCTTATCTTAATTTTCAGTGAATTGTTTTAACCGAGCTGTCAAAACAAAATTAGCACTAGTATAACTGCTACAGTATTTTATTTATTTATAAGAATGTTTTACTAGGAAGTAATACATTGAGAATTACCTCTCGTATTCAAGTATGTCCCGGGCACACAGTATGCCTCCTCCACTATTTATATTTGCTCTAACCTCACATCTTTCTAAGCTACAGTACACTTTTCTTTCTACAATCCTCATTTTTTCTCTAACTCCATTCATATATCTCCACGTCTCCTTCCTTCTGCATTTCCCAGTTCACATGAACTCCTTTCCTATGTGCCCCCTCTGATACCTCTCAGCAATACACCGTGCACTAAAACACACCTCTACAAATTCTCCTCACACATCCGTTTTCTTTCCATGCTTCTCCCTGCTTCTGGGGATATTCATTCCAACCCTGGTCCCTGTTTTATTTATACATGCTCCTATGCTCACCTCCCACCTCGACTTGTCCTCCTCGTGGTGTTAGCCCATCTAACCTCATACCCATCTCCTGTCAACCTCCCTCCTCTCTCCCTTTCTCCTGTGCCCTTTGGAATGCACACTCCCTTTCTAACAAGTTCCTCTTTGGGCATGACTTCTTTCTCTCTCACTCTCTGCTCCTCTCTTTGCTATAACTGAGACCTGGCTCACTCAGTCTGACTCTGCTCTGGAAGCTGCCCTCTCTTATGGTGACCTTTCTTTCTCCCACATTCCGTGCCCTGATGGCAGGGGTGGAGGTGTGGGGCTCTTCTTCTCCTCTCTCTGCCATTACCAAACCCTTCCTATACCTCCCTCTCTTTCTTTTCATTCATTTGAGACTCACACTGTCTTGCATTTTTTCTCTTCTCCCCCTCCAGTATCGCCTAACTACCGCTACTTATCCCTGTTCTGTCTTTCCCTTGATCTTTGAATCCCGCCTCACCTTCTTTCTCTCTTCTGATTCCCTTTCTCTTCACCTTGGGGACATCACATTTTATATTGACGACCCCTCTCTTGGGCTTCCCACTTTGTCTATCTAACCTCTTCTTTTGACTTTTACCAATGGACTGAAACCAGTGAACAAGTATGGTCACTACCTGGGCCTGGTTTTCACAAAAACATTTTCTCTCTCTAATTTTCCCATTACCTCCTTTCCTCTTTCTGACCATCACCTCATCTCATTTACTTTCTCAAATCTCCTCTTTTTAACCTCCTTCTACCCCTCACTTCTGCAGAGACCTTTGTTCCATTAATCTATTGGCTTTTGACTCCACTTTGCGCTCCTCTCTCTTCTCTCTGCACCGCTACAGACTCTGATAATCTTTTCACTCTTCTAACCCCATAGCTAAACGCAAGCTCTGTTCCTGCACTCTGGAACAAATCTCATACTCTCACATACAGTGGCGGTCACCTTTATTCTCCTGCGGCCTTTTCCCCGAGATTTTAAAAAATGCAGGCAAATCGCGGGCTGATGCAGGCTGATGGGGGCCATTTTCGGCCGTTTTGGGTGCCTGCGGGCATTTCTATTGTTTAGCGCTAAGCGCTTTCATTGTCAGCTGATTTCGGGCCGCGCAGAGAAGGCCCGGGAGAGTCTGAAAACATCCCCGAATTTTCCGGGTAAGTCGGAGGATAGGAGGGGCCGCAGCAGTACTTCCTTCAATACACATTCCTCCTATCCTGATTCTTCTGCCCTCTCCTAGGTTTAAAAATCGACTTTTCATCACTAATCAACACTCAAAAGTCTAACCCCCACCGCCTCTTCTCTGTCTTTGACTCTACTCAGATCATGGTCTGTTTTTCTTACTCCCTTTCACCTCAAAACTTTGATTTAAAAAAAAAGAAAAAAAAGATGATTCCATTTATCAAGACAACCCCTCTGTATCCTTCACCTACAGTATGTATTCTACACTTCCTCATCCCAAAATGTCCTCCTGCCTTTCTTGACATGTTTTTCACTGTAACTGAGAAGGACGTGTCACTGCTGATCTCTTCTTCCTCTATCACTTGCCCTCTTGACCCCATTCCCTCCCATCTCCTCAATCCTCTTTCTCCCACTCTACTCCCTATACTCACACACATTTTCAACTCCTCCCTCAGCTCTCGTACCTATCCCACCTCCTTCAAGCATGCGAAAATTATTCCTTTACTCAACAACAAGAAGCTTGAAAATACCCATATCTCTAGCTGTCGCCCTGTCTCCCTCTGGCATTTTGCCTCTTATCTCCTTGAACGCCTTGTATTCACTCGCTTTCTCAATTTTCTTACCTCCTATTCTGTCTTAGATCCTCTAAAATCTGACTTCCACACTGCTCACTCCACCGAAATAGCCTTCACCAAAATAACTATTGACCACCATGTTGCTAAGACCAAGGTAACAACACCCTGTTATATTACTTGACCTTTCTGCCGCATTTCATAATGTGGACTACCCTCTTCTACTTTACATTCTCCATACTCTTGCTATCTGTAAAGGTTAATTTGTTAACACCTCCTACTCGCCTCTGATCTCTCTGTGAGTGTATCCCAGGGGTCTGTCCTGGGACTTCTCCTCTTTTCTCACTCTCTCCCATCTCAACTATTGTAACGTTCTCCTGTCCGGCCTCCCTGCTTCTCACCTGCCTCCCCTATAATATATCCTAAACGCTGCAGGTAGAATTGCTTTACTTTCTCCTAAATCTGTCTCAGCTTCTCTCCTGTTGAAATCCCTCTGCTGGCTTCCTAATGTATTAAATCCTGTTTTACTTACAAAGATCTCTTTCTCTCATTTTAAGGCTATACACCCCTCTGCCCTTCCTTATATCTCTAGATATGAAGACTTCATACATAAAGCATGATGCATAATTTGTTGCTTGAAATGATTTTTGATGCATCCCCCGTGGAATGACTGATTGATACAATTTAAATGAATACATAATTTTGTATTTTTCTATTTATATCTTGTATTAGTACATATTATTTATTCACGTAATATTAATTATTATAGCCATACTGTGAAAATAACACATTTTGTTACCTTATTTAATGAAAGATTTGTGCTGTGTCAAAAAACTATTTTTTAGTTGATATAGCAACTTCATTCTGTGTTAACACTATATATACTGTATACATTAACAGACTTTCTATGGTTTATACAAAGAACAACAAGGCGGAAGATTTTGACACAACTTTTAATTGATATTGTAGACCACATAAATATCATTTTTTAGTATGTACCATTTATATTAGCACACCAAGCGCAGTCTATTTCTGGACGCAAAAACAAACGAAAAAATTATTTTGCCCGTGGATGAAGCACACAATCATACATTGTTACATTGTTACATCGTTACATTGTTACATTGATACAGCGTTAAAGCGTTAAACAGTTACATAGTTACATAGTAGATGAGGTTGAAAAAAGTCACACGTCCATCAAGTTCAACCTATGCTAAATTTAGACGACAGTTACTTTATCCTATGTTTGTACTTACAGTGTATTGATCCAGAAGAACGCAAACAAAAAACCCCAGTGACATATTATCCAATGATATCTCATAAGGGAAAAATAAATTCCTTGCTGACACCAAATATTTGCAATCAGATGACTCTCTGGATCAACATCCTTCCCATATATACTTATTTGGTATATCCCTGTATACATTTCCTTTATAAAAAGTTGTCCAATCTTATTTTGAAGATGTCTATTGCATCTGCCATCACAGTCTCCATGGGGCAATTGAGTTTGACATGCGCCAATTTTGAGCGTTTGTGGAAAAATCCTATTCCAAGTTGAACATTGAAAGCTTGAAAAGTCTGTATATATTTGAATATATACATTTCAAATTCTGCCCTATATATCAATGATTTTATTTAAGGCAGCTTGGATGTTTCATTATATAGAGATGTAGCCAGACTCATTGTCTCCGGCACTGGGGCAAGCTGCGGGAACGTGACCGAGTGTGACGGTGCTCGTCTCAAATCAGGAAGCGCACCCGCAGGGCTGAGGTAGGGATGCAAACAAAGCGACCAGAGTCCCGAGACAGAGGCCTGTAAGAGTATCCGAAGTCGGTAAGCAGGCAGAGGTCAGGGCTGGCGGCAGTGGTGCAAAGCCCAGTAAACAGGCAAATGGTCGGGGGAGGCAGAAAGCAGAGAGGTTGAGGTCACGGTCCAGGGTCAGCAACAGGTAAATCCAAACAGATGAAAGTGTAAGGCGTGACAGCATAGACAAACAGGAACTAAAAACGTAGAACCTTGCTCGGCGACTCCCACTAGCAAATGCAGCCTTATATAGCAGGCTGCCAGTACCCAAAATGGCCACAGTGAGCAGAAAGGGCAGTTGACTTGGAAAACCCAAACCACAGCAAAATCTGGCATGGATCAAGCAAAATCCTTACACCGAGGCTGCACTGGCGCTGGAGGATTAACACTGCCGGGGGGGGGTCTTATCTGGAAACATGGAGCCCTCCCAGCGATGTGGTGGCCAGCACACTGGAGCCACTGCTTTTTGGTTTTTCAGTAATGGCTCTGGACACAATGAGTCTGGCTGTATCTGTAAGTTAATAAAATGTATTATTTTAGGTGTAACCCTCCCTGCCCGGCTCTTACTCAGAGGTCGGAAGGTTACATCTGTGCCTGTATTATTGGCAACTCAGGATGCATTACCTTGTCAGGGTGCAGGCTTCGTGCAGGCTGGGTGTTGGTAACCAATGATGGGCACCAGGAACTTTATTCATTTAAACAGCAGCTTTATTATCTATATCTTTTACACACAGTCTCACATTTGATATATAGAGTGCATCTTGTATATTCAAGGGTGTCCTTGTGGCTATGCTGTTTGTATGGCTTCCCTATCTCGGTCCGCTAGAGAGGTGCTAAGGATTAATGGTTCTGACGTAACATATAGAGTCCTTCTGTTCTGTAGCGCTGGTAGTGCTCCATGTCCACTGGGCCCCTGGCGGGCCTGGTACTACTCCCTCTGTGATCAGCCTCTCCCTGTCTTGGGGCAGCCTGCCACCATTGGCCTTTTGGATGAAAGCCAGCATTGGACCCTCCAATAGAGCTGGTCCAACTATGCCTAGGGGCGGTAGCTTAGAGAGCCCACTCTGGGCAGAATCTGTCTCTCGATGAACCTTGAGAGTAGTCTGGGACCATGTCTCTCGGATGCTATCTAACAGGGTAATCTCCTTAACTGGAAAGCAATAAAAGTGAATAATAATTCTATTTTAATCTAAATTGTATGAAGTTGGTACTGTAGTGCTGACGAGTATTCTAAAACAAATCTGGGGCAATCACCAACAAGACCCAAGTACATGTTGGGTACATGCTGCAACATTTCAGTGACATTTCTGTAGACAGACTAATGGCCCATCGGATTAACAGCGGGGGTCCCTGGCAGTCCTGTTCAAACTGAATGGGACTGCCAGCGACCCCTGCTGTGTTAATCCGATGGGCCATTATTCCCTGCAGAAATGTCACTGAAATGTTGCAGCATGTACCCAGCATGTACCCAGCATGTACCCAGCATGTACCCAGCATGTACCTGAGTAATGTTTGTGATAGCCCCAGATTTTCCAAGGCAAGTTTAAGGCAAGTATTAGAATACTCGTCGGCGCACCTGTATGTAACACAATGCAATGCTATACAAGTGTTAGATAGCAAACGCCGCATCATATGTAAGAAGCCAGGATAGATGAACCAAGTTCAATAATAGTGCTCTAATGACCGTGATGGTTAAACATCTATGATGTAATAAATGCTTGATTGAAGATGGCTAGGTGCAGGTATATAAGTGAGTAATGAGGTATATATGGGTGAGCATGAGTGTCTGTGCCCAAATATAATGTCCTGGTGAGTGTGGGTGATGGAGATATATGAGCCCCACCCCCGCACTACCAATGTGGACAGGGTCTGACAACTGCCTGATAACACCAATAAAATACCCCAAAGTACAATTAAAGTACCAACTCACGTGACCATGCCCTTGTAGCCTTCCAGGGTGCGTGCTTCTGCAGGTAGGAAAGGATATGGTAGCCACAGATGCAGGTGATGCAGAGCACAGCAAAGGTACAGGATACACTGGAACAGCAGCAGTAAAATAAAAGTCCTTTATTTTCACTTCATGGTGCAGACAGGGATGGGTGCACAAAACCTCCTTCTCTTATGCGTTTCACGTAATATAAGGTAATATAAGGTGAAACGCGTAAGAGAAGGAGGCTTTTTGCACCCATCCCTGTCTGCACCATGAAGTGAAAATAAAGCACTTTTATTTTACTGCTGCTGTTCCAGTGTATCCTGTACCTTTGCTTTGCTGTGCTCTGCATCACCTGCATATATGTAAGAAGCCTCATAATAACCATTATTCAAGTCACAGATTTGATTGATTTTTGTACTTCTTTTGAGTACTGTAATTAAATGCAAAATTATGATTTTTTTTTAAAGATCCTGTAAGTAACGGACCTCTCCAGGATGCAAAGCTACTGCCCCAGATTTATCAAGCATGGAAATCTCATGGGTTTCAATTGAAGTGTTTTTCCTTGATAAATCCTGTGGAGTTGTCTTACTCAAGCTGGGACCCTTTAATAAATAATAAAAAGTAATATCAAATAAATAATGAAAGAAAAGTGGTGCAATTTTGAGATAAAAAAATTGCACCATATGTAGCTAAGAAAAGAAATCCCCTTGAGAGCTACATGAATTGTTTTCTTTGATACATCAAATGCAGTTGTATGTCTCCTGGCTGCATAACCAGGGCCTCCAACAGGGGAGGAGAGCCAGGACAAGTGTCCCGGGCCCAGTGGCTGAGGGGGGTCCGGGTGCCGGTCCTCTCATTGCCACCAGACACAGCTTTCCCCCAGCTGTGGGGCCAACCTCATGGACTGTCCCATTCCGAGCTTCTGATGCTGGTGCGAGCTGGGCCTCTCGGACGTTGGCGCTCCCCAGAACAAAGCTGGTCTCAGCTTCTGGCGCGCACCAGCATGAGAGAGAGGCCCGGCACATGTTGGCATCATAAGCTCGGTGTGGGACAGTCAGTGAGGGAGGGCCGCAGCTGGGGAAGAGTCCAGCCCGGGGGAAATGAGAGGATCGGCAACTGGGCAAAGAAGTTGGGCCTGGCCAGAGGCCTGAGACCATCCCCAAGGTAAGTTTGTATTTTATATGTATTTGGGGGTGGGGATTATTTTTATATGTATTTAGGCTGTTGGGTTTTTTATATGTATTTGGGGCTGGGTGGGGTTTTTTTTTGTAACTCCAATTTTATTAGGTTTTTTTGATATCTTAACATGTTCTAGCAACACATTTTCTTATATATTCAAATATAACCCGTCCATTCCGTAACATCCGTATAGGGGAAAGGACATTAACAATGAAAATCCTGTGGTTACCAACCTAGATTGTCTTATTTCTTCCTGTCCTGTCGGTTGTCATAGGAGAACGCATTTATGTTTATTAAAGCAAGGCGGTGGCATCATTCACCCCATGGATATCTGTCTGTGCCAACCATGGCGTTCAGACTTTTAGAAATTTAGCGCCAGTGTTGTTAACTAAACTCGTCGTTAACTTTTCCATCTGGCAAACAAACCAAATTCGGTTTCTAATTTTGGGGATGGGTGGAATCTCTGGCTGCTTCCATAATGCCGCTAGCTCGCAGCTCACTGCTGTTGCGAAATGCGCAACTAATTTATGTTCCACTTAAGCTGATCCTGGTGTCTGTCTATTCGGAGGAATAGCCAGGGATCTAGGGGAATAGTCAGGTCAAAAATCCGCTGTAGCCAATCTCTAACTTGTTCCCATAAAGGAGCTACCCGAGGGTCGGCCCACAGCATATGTAGCAAGTCTGCGGGCTCCCCACATTGCTTAGGACACAATGGGGGGTAACCCTTGATGAATTTTGAGAGTTTCAATTGGGTGAGATACCACCTCATTAGGACTTTATATGTGTTCTCCTTTAACGTCGTACAGATAGAGCTCTTGGCCACCGCCAAGAGAATCTTATCCCTGTCCTCGTCTTCAAGTGTTTCTCCCAAGTCATCCTCCCACTGTTTCATGTAACTTAGTTTTTTGTCGTATTCTTTGCTAGAACTGACTACCTCCCTGTACATTCTAGATGTTGGGTGCGGTTTTTTTATATGTATGTGGGGGTGGATTTTATTTTATTTATGTATTTGCGCTGTAATTTTTTTAATATGTTTTTGGGGGCTGATTTTTTTATATGTAATTGGGGGTGGGGGGTTTATATGTATTTGGGGGGTTGGGTTTTATTATTATATATATTTGGGGTGTTTTTTTATATATGTATTTGGAGGTGCCTCAGGCATCAAAAAAAACATAGATTGTAAGCTCCACGGGGCAGGGACCTGTGCCTGCAAAAGTCTCTGTAAAGCGCTACTAAAACTAGCAGCGCTATCCAAGAAAATGCTATTATTATTATTATTGTTATTATTATTATGTGGGGTTTATATATATATATTTGGGATGTGGGTAAAATATATATATTTAGTGGGGGGATTGTGTGAGCTGGGGGAGGGAATGAGTGTTAGGAGGAGGAATTGAGTGAGAGTGGGGTAATTGATGGAGAGGTGGGGAGAGTCAGAGGAGAGACCGGGTGTAAGAGAGCGAGTGCGGGAGGGAGTGAGCCAGTAAAAGAGGTTAGTAAGAGACGCAGGCGAGAGAAATACATGTGAGGCGGGGGGAGGGGTAACTGATGGAGGGGGGAGAGTGAGAGGAGGTGAGTGAGGAAGAAAGGGAGTGAGAAGGAGGGGAGAGAAATACATGGGAAGGGGGGGGAAATAGAGGGGCCTCGGGAGGTGTCAATTGGGTGGCCTCGTAAGACTGCCGATACGTGGGGGTTGAGGGGGCCCCGTCATAACTCTATTCCTGGGCCCTGGGAAATCGGTCTGCAACCCTGTGCATAACTATGGTCAAAATACTGCACCTATTTTATTAACCATTTGCATTTAAAATCGGTAGAATTTTGATAATTATATTATATATTAAATATATTTTCACTAGTTTGGCCCCACTTGTGTAGCTGGTAGACTTTGGGTAATCCACCCCTGGGTACATTTACCAATCGGGTGGTCAGGATTGCCCTGGGTGGCAGGTGCTGTTTTTTGGTGCTGCCGCTCCAAAGCAGAAGGGGCCGGCGGCACCCCGCACCCCAGCTCTCCATGCAGCAGCCCGGCGCCCACTGTCTGCGATACTCTCCACCTGCCCGACCACAGGAGGGAAGTGGAGGTGGGACAATTGAACTGGGATCTCCTCTTGCGACGTTGTCTTGTCATGGCGACACCGACGTCAAATGTCGTTGTGATGTCACATGGTGACGCATTGCCTTAACAACATGAAGTCCCATGGCGATGTGTCGCTCGTCATGACTCCGCGGCGCTGCAGGAGGAGGGCCACTATCCAAGGACTCGCCCGGGCCAGATCTTTATCTTCCTGAAATACATACATGATCCCATTACACTGTCTGCTAACGGTAGCTAACCACTCAAGTGGCTGGGCTATAACATGGAAGGTGTTGAAAAGCACGCAATTCACTAAACTGCAATTACCCCATCACTGGTGGAGGAGTCAACAACACATTCTATTAACTTCTTCACTGCTAGAGGGGCCATCAACTTAATGCTGGTCCCTGTGGCAGTCGATGAGTTAAAAAAAAAAAAAAACATTCTACTTTTATGATCAATTTCATGTGAACCCAATTTCACCTGAACCCCCAAAAACCTGTTCCTGAAACTAGATGAACAAACAGAAGCCTAACTGCCGTGTAATTCATAATTACACCTCAATGGTATTTTATGCTAATCTGCAATTTGTATATGAAATAAATGTTTCTCTCTTATTGGAGGGGGGTGGGGGAATTGAAAAAAAAAAAAAAGGTTTCTGTCATTTACTTAATGACAAAGCAATGTCTGCCGTTTAGTTTTACATATTAAAATCACAATGCCAGAGACAAATACTTTCATTGCTATTGAAATTATTATCAATAGCAGCACCAATGAAATGAGCAAAGTGTATCTTTTAATGTATAATCAGGAATCTAGTTAGGCATGTTGTTTTGAACAAAACAAATTGCAAGTGAAATGATATGTTACATCCTTAATGGCATTTAGTAATTGCTTTTCAGTAATTAGAAAAGTCTACTTCTAATGCAGTTATGAATATTTTAATCACTGTTGTTCCTTTCAGTATAGCACAAGGGGATAATATGGTATGTCACTAAGGGCATTAGTGTGAGTTCACAGAACCACAAGGGTTGGGTCTATTTAGCACTGTCTCCTAGTTTAAAAACTGGAGTAAACAGTCCAGCAGAATTATCATAGGAAAACATCTAGTTGACATTGGTTGAATAATAATTATAATAACTTACTCCCAATGGGACACATAGCGTTTAACAATTACAGTAGAGTGCGCAGCACATACAGAAGGACTTTTACAGACACAGTTCCTGCCCGGGTGAGCATACAATCTATGTTTTTGGTGCCTGTGGCTTGCCCAAGGTGGCCAGATCCCTCTGCTTCAAACTCAATGTCATTGTCATCCAAGTCAGTGCCTGTACCCGAGTATCTTAGGTACAAACACCTTATATATAAAGTCAACATTCATGCAACCGTGGGGCAAAAAATCTGGACCAGATGTATCAAAAAATAAAACCTACTGCAGGTCATTGTGGAAAATCCCGTTGGTTTTAATGGGAAACGTCTCCTCGCTAAATCTAAGGTTTTCACAACTTTAGCAGCCGGGAGAATTTGCTAAAAAAAAAAAAAACATTAACAGCAATGGATTTATTTATTTTTTTTCAATTTTTTTATTGTTTAACATTCACAAATGGATTTTTTTTTATATACTGAAAATAGGTGAATACAGTATGTCACGATTTGATTCGCGGTCTAATATTCGATCTCGACTTTGTTTGAATGTACCTTTATCCGCCGCCGTATTCACTTTGCCGTCCCCTTTTTCTGAATGTCATATTTTAGCATTCGATCGGCGGATATTAAAACGAATATTCGATACGTGTTTTATTCAATGCGATTGTGAATGTCTTCGCAAATGGCCCATAACACAGACGTTTGCATCTTCACAAATGTTTATGTAGCCTGGAGCTCCCGTGGCTCCTGGAGACCCCCCTCCCTTGTTGCAGCGCGGTCGCGGGTGCCGACGGACCCGACGGCTGCTTCCAAGGGTGGGGGCTGGAGCAGGGAGCAGCGCGGCTTCCCCCGCATGCAGCCGGTTGCCGGGGACGCGATCGGGCCGTTGCTAAGGCCGCGGTCGCGTCTCTAAGGTCCCGGCGGCTGGCGAAGAGGGCGCCGCCATTGATGATAGGCTTGCGCATGCGCAGTGATCGCGCAGGCGCAGGTAAGGCCCCAGAGTTAGGGCAAAGTCGCGCGCGAGTGAGGTTAGTCAGGGAAAGATTGAGGCAGTCCCAAACAGCTTGCGCAGGCGCAGGAGAGGTAGGAAAAAGCCCGCGAACCCCTAGCCATTCAGGGAAGGCTCTGAGCAGGGACTACAGATCCCTAGCCATTCAGGGAAGGCTCTGAGCAGGGACTACAGATCCCATGAGCCTCTGTATGCCCCATGTGACACCAGGGAGCCAATAGGGCTTAGGAAGTCTCACCAGGCAAGTGGATACATTTGGCGGGCTTGGAGCACGTTAGGCAGTCAGAGACCGGAGCAGCCCAGGGAAGGAGGTAGGGTACAGCAGTCGCGGACTCCCTGTACTAGGCCAGCACCCCCAGGGTCTGAGGTAGCTAGTTACCCTCTGAGAGAGAGTGTTGCCAGGGACTGCTCTAGAGAGAGGGACCCTGTCACTCAGTTTAGTCAGTTGGAGCAGGGGAGCTGTGAGGGAAGGAAGGGTGCGGGGAGCGCGTGCAGCTCCTGCGGCCCTATAGTTACCCACACACCAGGTAGGCCCCAACCCCCCACTAGGGTAGTGGGTAATTGCTGAGGGAGGCCCAAGATAGGGACGCTGCCCTTAGTGTTAGAGTGCTGCCTTGTCAGAGTCACGGCTGTCAGTGCTGTGAGGTCTGACAGGCAGGCACCTTGTTGCGCAGCACGTTGGCTGCCAGCATCCAGTGAGCTACAGCTTGCTGCTGTAGGCGCTGGGACTTGTAGGTATTAGTGAGGCTGAGGGGACTCGGAGAGTTAGGGGAGTGGGACAGGTCATTAACCCCTGTAGGCCCCTAGGAGTTTCCCCAAAGCCACTACAGGTTGCTGTGCTATAGGGACGGCCTATAGTATAGCGCGTGCCACTTAGATTAGATAGGGACACAGCGGCTGCTGCTGTTCCTGTGAAGCGGTTCGGACCCACGTTGGGGTCCACAGAGACTATTCCAGAGTGGGACTGCCCTGGCGGTCCACGTGCAAGGAGTCCGGTTGGGGATCAGATGACGTCATCCTACGACTGATCCTTTGTGAAGTATTGCTGACCCGAGCACCGGAGTGCTCGGCAGGTATCTACAATACATAAGTGCACCACCGGGCCCTTAGCGTTATTAGTGACTGCGCAGTCACCCATTGACTCTCTGCAAGAGTGCGGGACATTGGGTGGGGTTCTTTGGACACTGGGTGGGATCACCTGGTGTTGGGGAAGTGTCCTGCGAGACGTCGCGGTTAGTGTCTCCTCGTGAAAGGGACACAGGTCATTATGAATGTGATGTATTGTATTACATGTTAGTAAAGTCCCTAGTTAATATACATGTTGTCCATGTGATTATTGGTATTGTCCTGCGAGGAACCACTCCCCCTCTGGTGGGAGCCATCGCAGGTGGAGGCGCTGCATCGTAAGTGATTACCCCTAGTATAATTGCCCAAATTCCCCGTGGCGGAAGCTCAGCCCTCCTGTGAGCCAACAGGTAATGCACAACACCGAGTAACACTATATGTTTCCTGCACCCCCACACTGTATCTGCGATTGGGGGGGGGGGGAAACCCGTTACATTTATATATATATATTTGTTTTTAAAAAGCAGCGAAAGTTCCCGATGGAAGACTGAGCCGCTAATATTCTCACTCGCGAATAAATGCTATATTCACCATAAATCGAAAGTCTGAGAATAATTGGCTCATCTCTATTTGATACATCTGATGCAATACTTAGTCTTGATACTTTTTGTTTGTCAGGATCGGGCTTAGGCCCAGCCCCCATGACTTACCTCACGACGTCACGAGTGACGCGCGTCATCCGCAACCTGAGTGCAGTCGCTCCGCTGCTAGGAAGGGAAACACTGAAGGGACCGTCTCCACACTCCATTCCCGTGAGAACATGGGCAACGCACGGCGCATACTAACTACAGTACGTACAGACGCTGCGCGGACACTGGCAAGCAAGGGGTTAATTCACGCAACGATTTCACCGCTGCTACTCACTCTGCCCCTGCCTATCAGTACACAGTATACCGGTGATTACTTATTGCTCACAGCTCCCTGCTGCTTCTCCATTGGCTGTTTGTTCCTTATAGGATCAGCCAGTCCTCTTGCAAACTTGCTGAGCATAAACTCTGTTCTAGTGACTTGTGCTTACCTCCAGGTTCCTGCAGCCCTGCCTTTGTCTTGTTTACTTCTTATACTTCTGTCCTCAGCTTGCACCCAGACTCCTTCCTTCTCTGACCCCTGGACCATGGTTACGGACACAACGATTCTACGTTCTAAACACCTGGACCCCGGCACCGCACAACGACAATCCGATCTCTCCAAGCCTAGACCACGGGAAGTACCTCGACCAATCTGACTTCTCCTATCCTGACCCTGCTACACGACTACCACTATGCACTACGGACATGGCTGCACGGTTGTAGGTCGGTGGCTTCTGACATCCCCACCTCAGCCTTGCGGTCCCACCTTGTTTGTGGTGAGCACACGTTACATTGTTCTACCGAAGTCTTCCACCTGCAAACTGGCAGAATGGAGGAGGTGGTGAGTGCACATAAGAAATAGATATATAAAGATATATGAAACATATACTCACACGGCCATGTGTGAGCCCCTTCCTAGGAAATGGTATCTTTTCAGGGATCTTCAGTTCACAGAGTGTCAGCCCACGATCACAGATCTGGTTCCTTGTCCCATGTGCCGTCCCAGCGAGGATAATATAGACGGCAAGTCAAAATAATATACGCTTTATTTCATAGAAAAGTAAACATAGACTCACATAATAGATAAAAAACTTCAGCTCCTAGCAGCCGTCTGAGTCTGGTCTGACGTGGTGTTCTCCTGCTTCTGCGTCCAGTAGCCAGACCGTGACAAGCAGACACGTGACAGCTATGGTGGCTTTCAGTGTATAAACCCCCTGCACACAGCCGACCAGGAATAATGCGTTTCAGAAATGATTCCTTCTTCAGATTTCAGTTGGCTGTGTGCACTCCTCTTCTTCTTATACCCTGTTTGATGTGCTACACAGCTGATAGTACACGACTGCACTGCAATGAAATTTGGAGCGCAGAAATTAACCCCTTTAGTGGCCAGATATGAGGCCATACAGAGGATGCAATCCCTCAAACATTTACTGCATTAAAAACGGAGAAAATCCCCAACAACGAGGACTTATTGATTAGTTAAACAACCATATTCAATGCACATATACTATGCAATATAATAGATCAATTGCTTCAGCATTGCTAGAATTGGAGCATGATTGCAAGTACTGAATCTCTAGAAATGTAAGCATGCTTATTGATACTGCTTATGGATATAGTACTGCCTGTGCAGAAATTGTTATTAGACTTTTATGTCCAAAGTTCTCTTTGCGTTCCAAACTTTCTGTCAGCAGTGTGTGCATGCATTGATTCCTCAATGGTTACGTCTCCTATTGAATAGATCTTATGTCAAAACTATGAGATGCTATAAATTAACTATTGGGGACTGTTAATCAGATGGATAAAAAATGGGGGGAAAAAAAGGAAATGAGGGTAAATTGATTTACACAAATGGTGAAAAAACAAATCCCTCATTTAAATATTTGCGGGGATAATGTCCCAAGATTGTAGATCCATCTGGATTCTTTTTTTAAGATTTCTTTGTTCCAATCTCCTCCTCTTGGACCTTGCAATATCGTCGATATACCTCGCCCATAGAGGGATGTGCGAGGTATATCTTAGGTTCTCTTCACGGAAGACCACCTCTGCCTCCCACCACCCAAGATACAAATTGGAATAGGTGGGAGCAAAGGTGGTCCCCATGGCCGTTCCTCTTAGTTGATGTATATCTTACATTGAACGTAAAAAGTTGTGAGTCAGGATAAATCTGAGCAATTCCACAATATGTGTATTGTGGTTAGCAAAATGACAGCTTCTGGTCTTGATACTGCATCAATACCAACTTGATGTATAATATAGGTATAGAGCGATTCCACATCCAAACTAATAAGCAATGTTTCTGTATCTATTATAATGTCGTTTCATCTATTGAGAGCATCTTTCGTGTCTCTCAAATGAGAAGGCAGTGTGTTTACAAAGGGCCTCAAGATAAGGTCCACAAACACGCCTGTTTGCTCTGTCAAATTGGAAATTCGAGATGCAACCGGTCTACCCGGTGGGAGTAGCATGCCTTTGAGGACCTTAGGTAGGCCATAAAAAGTTGCTAACTTCGGTGCTGGTGTTAGAAGCAAGTCATACTCTTTTTTTGACATAACCTTATTCTGGAGACCTAAATCCAGAATAATTTTCAGTTCTTTCTTGACCTGGATAGTGGGTGTTTGTAGGTAATGTTGTGTAACAGCATTTATTAGATAATAATCTCTTATTTTCTTTTACATAATCACGTGTGTTGAGGATCACAATATTGCCACCTTTATCAGATGGCTTTATTGTGATACTTTCGTCATTCTGTAAGTCTCTCAGGGCTAGGCGTTCTTTCCAATTGATGTTGTCAAGACGTTTCGAATGTTTCAATTTTTCTAAATCTTTAGTAACCAGTTTCATAAAGACGTTGACATTAGGACTTGTCTCTAATGGAGGTGAGAAACTCGATTTAGGTTTAAGCTCTGTAAAGGGACTCTCTCCTAGTTCTCTGGTGTACTCCTCTAGGAGTTATTGTCATGTCCCTAATAATGCCTAAATCCAATTGATCTAGATTATCCAGGCCCTGATACTTCAATTGTGCCAATTCCCTCCTTTTAAAGAACTTATAAAGAAAAGCTTCCTTCCGAACAGATGAGTATCTTTGACCCAGTCAAAGAGTCTAAAATCTTCAGACGGGGAAAAGGACAGGCCTTTATTTAGTTCGCTAACATGACCTTCTGTTAATGTTCGGGTAGAGAGATTTATTATCTGATTGCTGTCAGCTATTGTAACTCCTATGTGCGCCTATGTGCGCCGTCTGAAACAGCGTTTGAGTTTCCCCCGAGACTTCTCTGTCTCTTAATTCAGCCCTTACATCCGCTGCCTGTCTTCCCCTTCATAAATGAGGGGGTAATGAGGGCTTTGATTTTAAAAAACTTATCCTGTCTATATCAGGCCTATTAGGTGGTCTCTCAGTTGTTTCTCCCTCATCATTTGATGTATCCCAATCAGTGGATGATGCGTGATGATAGGGTCTGGATTTTTTGACAGCGTACAGTAGTTAAGTTATGTCTATATATTTTGCCTTCCTTATAGTCTTTTGTGTCACTAAGGAATTTTCTCTATTTTCTTTCCTTAAGTTCTTTCATAAACTTGTCTATATTGATCTTAAGTTTATTCTCACATTCAGCAAATTCTGAGCTGCTTCTCCATTTGGTAGCATTTTCTAAGTGACCTTTCAGTTCTGTATTAACTGTTTTTAATTTCTCACTTTAGATTTCTTCTAGTCATTTCATCAGAGCCATAGAGCAATTGCTTAATATGATGTCCCAAGGTAGTGTATGGCCCAAAGTCCAACTAAACAATAGGAGCATATAGATATAGAAGGAATTATTGCACCTCCTGGCGTGCACCAAAGGGGGCAATAATATGTTAGCCCCGACCCATTCGTGCACACCGCTAAGTGAAAGAGCTAATCTGCTCTCACTGGCGCATTGTGTGGGACCCGCTGCATCGCGCACACATGAACATTAAAGTCTGCTACAGTACATCTGTAACTTGGATTTATATAATTACTGTAGTTCCAGATTCCAATGCATTTTAGGGGAATGCAAGACTATTAATGTGATAGTTGCTATGTTACATACAAGGCGCATCCGCAAAATCCACATTGTAAATACAATACTTGGGTCCAAGTTAAGTGGTCCGTTACCTACAACTGGGGCTGTGGCGTTGAATAGAATTACGGTTAAATTACAGCGGGGTTGTAACAAGTGCAAAAACTAAACCACATTTTTCAAAGCAAAATATCCCATATATAACCTTTATCTTTAATAAATCTGATGCATAGTTTTTTTGTTCCAGTTTTACCACGAGAGACTTTGATACATGAGCCTTGGGTTTTAGATTGATACTCTCTGGTCCAGCATCGCGCATTGGTTTTTCATTTGTACAGTACCTTTCACTTTCTTACATAGAGCTGCAGATGCTGCTATTATTTACTTGTCTCATATGGCATAAAAAGCATCTAATACGAATAGCATTAAACACAATGCCCACTGCAGGTGCCCTGTGCTAGCAGTGATCTCCTCCCCACTGTGGTGTCATAATGTCTAATGTCCTCTCACTTCCTCAGGTGAATTTCTGGTAATTCATCACTATTTTCTGCATCCTTATGTAACCCTTTTACCATACCCCTCCCTGAAGTGAGATTGGGGGGTATGCTCCTTTCTGGCTACTCTTAGGTGGTTGGGCTGTAACCTGTTGGTGAACAGGAGGGCTGAGGGCTCTGCGGTGGTGTTGGGAGAGCCAGGACAGGGACAGGAGGGACAGATTACGTTGGTCATTCTCTGGTGCAGTGCCTCCAGCCAGCAAGGATCCCCTGTTGATATCCAGGGGATGGACCCCCACTGACACTCCATCACAGAGACAGGATCACACACACATCTTGTGTATGGTATTTATTGGCAGTCAGCTCCAGGATAGAGAATGGTAGGCTTCACATAATCTTCAATAGCATTAACATTCTTCCGCTCCATCTCTCTCTCTAAATGGGTGGGACGGAGAGACTTGTCTCTGTGTTAACTGACTTCTTCTCTCTCCTCACTAACTCTCAACTCAACTAACTGACAATTTGGGAGGATGTCTCAATTTGAATATCTTTGGGGAGTGTCTCTGACTCTGACTCATAGCAAGCGAGAGCCGGATACAGATTGGCCCACACACACCAGAGGGTGTTCCAACCAATATCCACCCAATCAGATTGACATCCTCAGAGTTGCTAGGCCCGCCCTTGAATACTGATACATTATTCAAGGCTGGAATACACACAAACAGGCCTAAGAAAGGAATTAACCTTTCCACTGCCTGCACCAACAGGACTGACAGACAAAAGGCCCAGAAAAAGAAGTAACTGCCTGCAGGCTATGTTACACTTACAGCCTCTATCAATGGACACTCCCTTGATCTGGTTTCGCCCACATCTGCTCAGCCTCTAACTCCACTAAATATCTTTTCCCTCTCTCTGATCATTGCCTTCTAACCTTTAGCCCTTCTAACCTTTAGCCTCTACTCTGCAACCTCCCCAACACCTAATTCCACACTTTCAGCATCTTTACAACCTCTACATTCTCCCATCTTTACCTTTTCCTGTCAAGACCTAGCAACCTCTCTATATAGCAATATACTCTCATCAGCCTTAGACAATATGGCTCTTGTTCCCACATGTCACCTCTGACAATTTAAGCCATGGCCGGGGCACACGCGCTTTACCCCCTACCTCCAATAGTGCTTCCACAGTGTAGAACATTACTGGAGGAAATCCTGCTCTAAAACAAACTTCCTCCTCTATGAATGTATACTCTCGTCCTATAACGCAGCCCTTTCCCTTTCGAAGCAAACCTACTTTACTCATATAAACTCTTTTTCTAGCCCTCAACGCCTACTCACCACCTTTATCTCCCTTCTCCATCTTCTTACCTCACAGCTCGAGACCTCGCCATTCACCTGCCAGACAAAACTAACACTATTTTCCCCTACAACTAAATTCTCCCTCATAGTTAATAATACTTCAATCTCATCAAAACCTCAAGCCCACTGTCTAGGGGTCATCTTTGACAATCCTTCATTCCTCACTCAGCCCCTAACTCAGTCCCACTTCCTATACCTCCGAAATATTGCCATAATACACCCTTTTCTCACTCATGATTCAACTAAAATCCTGATTCACTCACCCTGTCACTTCTAGACTACTGCACCCTTCTCCTAGTTGGCATTCCCCTTATCCACCTCTCCCAACTCGAATCCATCCAAAATGCTTCTGCCAGACTCATCTCCCTTACTCAACACTCCACTGCTCCACTGCTCAAATCCCCACACTGGCTTCCCATATAATAATAACTTTATTTCATATAGCACATTTCACACAATGGGACCCAAAGCGCGTCACAATTACACTATAGTTTGCGGTACGCAGCACATAGGAATGTTACACACACAGCCCCTGCCCAGATGAGCTTTCAATCTATGTTTTTGGTGCCTGAGGCACAGGGAGATAAAGTGCCTTGCCCAAGGTCACAAACGGGGACGTTTAGGTATATATTTGAGGTGAGGGCTGAGATGTAAGGGCGGCAGCATTATTCAGAGCTTTGAAAGTCAGAGAAAGGGTTTAAAATTTGATGCCTGAGGTAAACAATTACACTGATTTTTAATCAGTGGAGCCTGGTTCAAATCCAGTGTCAGCTGTTTCTGCCCCCTGCCTTATAACCTCCTCTCTCTCCCACCTACAAGAATTCTCCTGTGCTGCCCCCTTTCTCTGGAATTCCTTACCACGCACCGTCAGGCTCTCCCCCAGCTTCCTGTCATTTAAAATCTCCCTGGAAACACACCTTTTTAAGGAAGCCTATCTATCACACCATAAACATGCACTACACCAACCCCGTTGGTACCAACTCTGCTGCTAGACCAAACTCCACCATATCTAACACCCCCCCAACATCGAAACCCGCAAACCTTATGGGGGCCAGCTGTGCAACTGGACCAAACTCCGTCCCACAATGAGCAGCCACTTTACCTTTCGTTTCAACATTGTCCTTCATTCGCTCTAGATTGTAAGCTCCACGGGCAGGGCCCTCATTAATAATAATAGCATGTTCTTGTATAGCGCTGCCGGTTTTACGTAGCGCTTTACAGAGACATTTTGCAGGCACAGGTCCCTGCCCCGTGGAGCTTACAATCTATGTTTTTGGTGCCTGAGGCACAGGGAGATAAAGTGACTTCCCAAAGGTCACAAGGAGCCGACAGCGGGAATTGAACCAGGCTCCCCTGCTTCACACTCTCAGTGCCAGTCAGTGTCTTTACTCACTGAAAAAAAGTGGGGATGACCCCCAGGTGGTGCTTCTAATAAACCAGGTAGTCCAATGAATGATGAATAAACATTTTTAAAAAAATCGGTATAACTGAGTGAATAAAGTGTCCCGTGGGTGTGCCGATGGTGTATGCGGGCCTGAATACCCTCACCTCACCTGATCGTAGCCGTAGGAAGGAATATCCCCACGCCGCTGGAACACTTCCCCCCCTGAAAGCTGAATGGTAGGGTGCTGGTCTCCTCAGCCGAACATGCGGCAACCTGGTAGAAAGAGACTGCCAGATGTAATGGAGATCTGCAAACGGAATCTCCTGTCGTCTCACCGGGTGCCTGCTGGAGGTTTCCTGTTGTGCCGGTCCGTCGCTGCAGGGGGGTAGGTGGCGGCTACTGGTGGGGAAGACGTAGCGCTCCAATCCTCCGCGCTGGATACGTCAGTGTGGTAACTTCCCGGGACAGGTGAGGGAGCTGGGTTATCGGCTGCACACTGGCTGACACTGGTACACTGCGTAGCTGGAAGAGGAAATCCTCTCAGATCGAACAGCTGCTCCGCATTCAAATAACCGAGGCGTGCTGCAATGCTAGAGTAGAGATCAGGAACGTGGTGAGAGAGCAGAGCACTGCCGTGGAAGGAAAATCAAAAAGGAGGGCCTGATGCAAAAAAATTAATTATTTATTGGGCATGATAGCCAAAAAGAACAAACACACAAGGTTTAAAACTCTGACGCGTTTCCCGCCGTGGAGGCGCTTTACTCTTTGATAAAGCGCCTCCACGGCGGGAAACGCGTCAGAGTTTTAAACCTTGTGTGTTTGTTCTTTTTGGCTATCATGCCCAATAAATAATTAATTTTTTTGCATCAGGCCCTCCTTTTTGATTTTCCTTCCACGGCAGTGCTCTGCTCTCTCACCACGTTCCTGATCTTTACTCACTGAGCCGCTCCTTCCACTCATTGCCTCCCTGTATCTGTCTGAGTGTTTGTCCTTATGTGTATGTAACTATCAAATCTCTGTTCCCCCATTGTACTACACGGTGGAATATGTTGGCGCTGTACAAATAAATAATTTGGTAACACCAGCATGAAAGTTAAACTGGACTAATGGCAGAGACATGTTGGGTGTGGTCGATACCTTTTTAACCAAAATCTGATACCAATAAGTATTCTAAATCATTTTAAAGTTATTTTAGAAATGTGGGAAGATGACACGAGAGGAGTTTAATTTCCTCTGGCTTCTCACCTTTGGTTTATTGTTGCTGTATACTCAACAATAGATTGCTAATCTTGATTGTCTCTGGGATAAGGACAGGGTGGACTAAGGATAAAGAAAACACTTGATTGATAAAACTCTGCCATTCAGGGACCCCTTAAAAATAAATGCAATTTGTAATACAGAAAGCCCTGGAAATGTAAGTAGGGAGCAGCATAACGTACAGCCGAGGGGCCTTCCACAACAGATTGCATCCTTAAATAAAGGAGATTAAAAAATACTGTAGCACAGATCCATGTCTCATGCAGGCTTCCCAACCCTGCTCCGGTGTTCAATACATAACACAGTGTTTAAAGCAGAAATACATTCATTTTTATTATTATTATTATTATTATTATTATTACAGGATTGAAGCAGGGGGTCTCCGGAGTTGAACTGTGTTAATTTCAGCTCCAGAGATACTTTCAGAGATATTGTACTGACCTTCGTAAGGGTGTCCTCATAATACAAAAAAATAAATATAAACAATAATAATAGCATGTTCTTGTATAGCGCTGCTAGTTTGACGTAGTGCTTTACAGAGACATTTTGCCGGCACAGGTCTGTGGAGCTTACAATCTATGTTTTTGATGCCTGAGGCACAGGGAGATAAAGTGATTTGCCCAAGGTCACAAGGAGCCGACACCAGGAATTGAACCAGGCTCTCCTGCTTCAAACTCAGTGCCAGTATAGTGACTTTACTCACCGAGCCACTCCTTTTCCTGAACAATCAAACCTGCAGAGAGTAAGATTCTGGAAATAGACAAATATATCAGTGTTACATATTTTAGCTTATAAAACACATTTTATTTTATTTCCTGAGACTTCAGCCTGCAATATAAAGCTGCTTCAACATTGTCACGGGAGACCAGGTCTTTTAACAAATTTTATACCGGGATCATTCAATAGGCAAAACACAGCAGTGCAATAAAATGGGTTTATTTGGATAAAAACCTTGGAAACACAGAATTACAAAATACAGAAATACACACACTTACTGGGGTCTGGGGTACGAAATCTAGCCTTTCCTAGGTGCAGGGCACCCGCTTGCAAGGGCTTACCCTGACCGGGACATTGTCCTGATCGTCCTGGAATGAAATTCGTCAGCACATCCTGACCGGGACTTTGTCCTGATTGTCCTGGAACTGATTTCGGCAAGAAATCTCGTCCGCGACCGCTACGTTCAATTTGTAGCACTTGGCCACAAAATACGGGACCTAGTCTCTGCGGGGCAGACTTTTCTAGCTTCAAAACGAAGCCGGTTGCTCTGCTATTTGTAACAGAGCAATTTTGAAAAGCCCGCCCTAGCTTCATCGACATAAGTCAAAGGAAGGCCTCGTTCTCTGACTGGAGCTTCTCCTTACATACCCTCCACTGAGCTATGTTCAGCATGGAGAAAGGAGGAGTGACCAATCAGAGCGTGGGAATTCCTCCCCGCCAGCCAATAAGAATAGGGGCTCATGCATTGGCTGGCGTCAGAGGAGGGGGCGTGTCAAGACGGCTCGGGATGCCCCATGGACAGGACATATGAATTGAACAATGGGAAACGCGTGGACATTCTGCCGCTTCCCCCAGTCAACCCATTACAATCTACTGGGCAGGCTCCACTGAGTCTGGCAGACCAGAGTGTCCTCCCCACAGGGGGTCTCTGTTCTCCAGACTCAGTACTCCGCCCTGCCCCGTCCACTTAGCACCCCGACACCTCTCAGCATCCCGTCTCCTTTTTGAACTACGATGCCTATCCAGACATCCTGGCACCTTTGTATATGCCTGGGCCGGCTGAATAGACATTTAGAGTAAATGCACAACTCATAATAAAACAGGTTTTATTGCACAATAACGCTTATGGAGACCCATATCTGTGCGGAAGATGGATCTGGGCTCAAAAACCAGGAGTCTGGAGGACACTGGGCAGCCCTGGTGTAATTCCACTCGTGTACCGGCAAATAGTGCCTGCATGTCGGGGAGAACTAGAGGACTAATGGTACCATCGGATCCCGAACTCCTGCAAACAAAATAATTGCATTCCGACCCAAATATCCAACATAAATCTCACTCGCAAGAAGTTTCATGTTTCTAGGCCAAAGGGAACATGTAAACAGGAAAAGCAGGGGTCACTTAATTTTTTACATGTATAATCCCTGGTCCCTGTCTTATGGTGCTAGGGAGCTGCCAGGGACTCCTTGGTTTCAGGTGTAACCAGATGGGCTTTAACCGTTATTGTGTAGCCTGGTTACTCCCTCCCGTTACATACATAAAATCTAAGGATATGCAAAACCTTTCCAATTACAGCTATTTCATTGTTTTGGATTAATTAATTCTGCTGGATTTGCATTGTGAAGCTGGCACTAGGCTGAAAACCTGCACATAATAGGTTTGTTGGAGCTGCACAGTGAATGTCTACAACCTCACAAAGTAAAACAAGGACAAGTTATATGTATGAAGCTCCAATATACTGTACTAGCTGATATACCCGGCGTTGCCCGGGCGTGGAAGGGCAGGGGGCATGGAGTGGAAGGGCGGGGGGAGAGGGGAGTTGAAGGGCGGGGGGGAGGGGCGTGGAAGGGCAGGGGGGGGCCAAGGGGCGTGGAGGGCAAAGGTCGGGGGGCAAAGGGCAGGGAGGGGCAAAGGGCAGGGAGGGGCGGGGGGGCAAAGGGCAGGGAGGGGCACGGGGGGCAAAAGGCAGGGAGGGGCGGGGGGGCAAAAGGCAGGGAGGGGCGGGGGGGCAAAGGGCAGGGAGGGGCGGGGGGGCAAAGGGCAGGGAGGGGCGGGGGGGCAAAGGACAGGGAGGGGCGGGGGGGCAAAGGGCAGGGAGGGGCACGGGGGGCAAAAGGCAGGGAGGGGCGGGGGGGCAAAAGGCAGGGAGGGGCGGGGGGGCAAAGGGCAGGGAGGGGCACGGGGGGCAAAAGGCAGGGAGGGGCGGGGGGGCAAAAGGCAGGGAGGGGCGGGGGGGCAAAGGGCAGGGAGGGGCGGGGGGGCAAAGGGCAGGGAGGGGCACAGGGGCATCACAGGCACCCACTGACACGGGGGCATCACAGCCACAGGCTGCACCTTGTCCCACAGACAGAGCTGCACCGACTACCAGGCTAAGGACAGACCCACTGACGTCCTGTACAAAGGCCGTGGCACTTACACACCCCCTGCACACAGGCTGCGGGTGGCACTGACCTGCCGGTAGGCGCTGTCCGTGGGGTTGAAGTCGCTGCCCCCGGGCCGCAGAGAGAGCTGCAGGTGTGGGAACCCGTGCAGCCAGAACACCCACCAGGGAGGCAGGTATTCCACGCGAGACATCCTCCCACCAGCGGCGGGCGGGTCACAGTGCGGAGAGTGCGGGGAGCGGACACAGCGGCATCCCGGGGAGGAGGAGAGCGCGGGGGCGCGCGGCGCATGCACACAATTGAGAGCCGTGATGAGGTGAGAGTCCCCCGCTGTGTCCCGGGCACTCGCTCCGCTCCCCCGCTGACTGTAGCGGCGCCGGGGGGGGTGGGGGGAGAAAAAAGCGCGGGAAACCGGGAGACCAGGGGAGAGGAGGAGGTGCGCGCGGGTCCCGATGAGCGCCGCGCACTGCGGCTGTGATGAGTTGGATTTCAGGCTGATGTTCGGGGAGGAAGCAGCGGAGCCTCCGGGACCGGTGGGTAAGAGGTGTGTGTGTGTGTGTTGGACCTTTGGCCCGTCACTCCGCCTCAGGCAAATGAGAGGTGTGCGGGGGCGGGCGGGCCAAGGGACCAATCAGATTGCCGCTAGGGACAGTGCAGACAGGGACACATACAATGCTTTCAGAAATATATAGTAAGATATAGAGTACTTAATAGAACTAATAGCTTCAAAATGTGTCACTCATGTTTGATCTACGGATTGAGGTTTACCTTCACTCTGCTCATCTCTGGATACTCATTAAAAAGATACTGTAAACCTTCCCTAACTCTATTACTACAGATTTCCCATAGTCTATATATCTGTCTACAAGTGCAAACGTTAGGTTATCAATGATTTTGTCAGATTTGCTCTGTTTTTCACCCGGGATCTGCGGACGTGTCAGATCCTTCCATGGCAATTGGAGAACCTCTTTTCTTTTTCCGCTTTTTTCCTTTGGATGACTCCGTACTATCAGGGATACTGCAGTCTCACTGGGGACTCCTTTGTTTAAAACTTCAGCAGTTTCACAGCCTCCACCAGGCTTTTCTTGCAGTTGCGTTATCTGGCAGGAATATTTTGGGTCATAGAGACCTGTTTGCTCGGTGCGTACCGAGTTTAGGCACCTCCGCCATCCTAGGAGTGTTTTTGTGGGTGTGTTTTATTTCGGGGCCCACATCAGATATATCTTCATCCTCATCCTTATCTTCATAAGACCGGAAGGGACACTCTTTCGTGTGGCCGGATTCAGTACAGGAATACCACATTTTGCCCTCCATTTTTGGCAGTATCAAGTGTATTCTTCCCCTTGACCTCGGGTGGCGCTATTGCAGCGGTTTTCTCTGTATATGCTAAAACCCCAGCTGGTAGTCACACAAGAGAGCAGACTTCACTTGCAGAGTTCGTAGCTCTCACAGGCGTCTCTATAGACTTTTACTTTTTCTTCTTTACTTTTGCAGATTCTGAGACATCAGTTGCACTGTGCACACATTCTCTCTCATCAGCGATTCTGGATGTGCACTGGCTAAGAAAAACTTTAGCATTTTCCTTGTGACCACAGCGCATTGCTTGCTGCTGCAGTTCCAGGCGCGTTGAAAAAAATCTTCCTCTGGTTGCTTACCATTTCCATGGGCCACATAGGCATCCCCCTCATCATCTGAATAAGGTCTGAAGGGGCACTGCTCCATGTGGCTGGGCTCTTTACACCAGGAACACATTTTCGTCTCCATTTTTGCAAAGTCTCTACTTAACTTCAGCTTGGCGGCCATTTTCTCTTCATAAGTGGTGAGGTAGACTCTGGTCACAGTATCTGTACCTTGTGTGGGTCCTGCCTGGATGTGAAGCCCTTTCATTCTGCTCACTACTGTTCTTTGTTTTGTTGCTCAGGCTGTTGCAGGAATTGTATGCAGGGAAAAGCACAAAACAATTCCCAGGTAGTCTCCGGGGCTTCTTAAATGCAAGGGCCACATCCAATCCCAACTTCTGACACCATATGTAAGAGCTGTGTAAGAGGTACACTAATTAAGACAGTTTTTAGTTAAATAAAAACATGGCTTTATTTATCCTGTCCCTTTAAAGAATGCACAGCATGCAAAAACAAAATAAAAAAAGCAACAAACACCTATCCCTGTGTAAGGGCTAACTTACTTCCCCAATTCCTCTCTACAAGACTGGGAGGAAAAACCACTTACCAGCCTATCACCCCAAAGTCTCAAGCAGTACCTTAAGCAGGTGGCCCTTCAGGTTAGCGGTGTCCAGCTGTCTTGATCTCAGCACAGCCTTTGTACTCAAGACATTGTGTCTCTCCTGTGTCACCACCCCTGAATGCTAAGGAAATCTCTCTGTCCAGTTTTCCACAGGAGGCTTTTTTTTACAGCTGTGATTAGCCAGGTGAAGACTGGTTAATTGAGTGGCAGCAATTAGCACCTCCCTGCTGGATTCAGAGCTCTGAGGCAGCTTTGTTTAAACAGGTATAAGTCCCTATTACAGGGTGCAATACATTAACATTGCACCGCTACAAATAACACATTTCATGCCGTGACTGATAGAAATAGCGGGTGCGGCATCAAAATGATTAAATAGTAATCTAGTCCTGTTGATGCCATACAGCAAGTACAAATATTTATCAGAACCGTGTTTACGGCAATAAATACAGAATTTATTATCACTTATGCAACTGTCTTGCCTTATATACAGTACATGGGCAAAATATCTTAAACCAGCATGGAATAGGTGATAAAAATATAACACATACAGTACATATTAAGCCCTTAGTAGCCCAAGTTGGCAGCTAGATATAGGTTTCCACAGGTTTTCTACAAAGGGGTTAAAACTAACATTAAACTGCACTACCTACCACCTTTGGCTATCTAAAATCGCTAGTAAAGCTTTCCCGCTATGGCAAAGAATGGATTAACCTCTACCACCAACCCCACAGGACCTAACCACCCTCACCGGCCCATCTTCCAATCACCCACACCTCCTACCTTCTCCTCCCAACACATTTAACCCCACCTCTCCCCCCCCAAACTAAGACCTGTTAGCCAATTGTAGGACTTTCGGCCATTCAGAATTTACATTTATTAAAAAAATAACCCTATAAATAATACAAAAATACATATAAAACATAAACCCACTAATTGCCACTGTGGCTAGCTACACCCTTCCTAGGCCCTCTCAATGGTGGCCGAGATAGTCACTTTGATAATAAATGGGGACCTGTAATAAAAATGGGGTTACATACTCTATGTAACAAACAAAAGAAATAACTCAACGCTCAACCTATTACAATGAAAGGCTACTACAGCTGTTTAATTTCTTTGAGTGCAGTTATATGAGTTTCTTCGTGTTAACCTTGAGTTAACTTGTGGTGCTATGGTTACATACTCTACCGTGGAGACTCCTCATCTTCAGGTCTGAAGCCTCCTGGAACCTATCCAAAATAGGGCCATTGCCCAACCAAAAAAAGCCATAAAATAATCCAAGACCCAATGACCTAAACAAAAAACACAAAACCAAAGCCATAACAAATAATCCAAAACTCGATGGCCTAAACACAAGCCAATAACAAAAAAGTAATAGACCTTGCACTCACCCAGTCCTCGTATTAGGGGTAAAACATCCTGTAGACAGGTGCTAAGATCCTGTGTCCATACACAGTATACAAAGAACATACTACACCAGATGATCAGCACTCAAAAACAAATAAAAGAAAAAAAGACACCCTTATGCTCCTGGCAGTATCAGAAAAAAAGCAGCTTCTTTAATGTACAGTATAGAAAAAGGTCTCAAAAATCAATCTCAGTAAAACACATAAATTACAAAAATACACAAGAGAGTAAGCAGACACACACACTGGATTAAAGTCCAACATTTCAAAGCTCCCTGAACCCTTCCTCAGGGTAGGGGCTTTGAAACATTACTCTTTAAACCAATGTTTCTTTTCAGTACTACTGAGATTTAATTTTCAGAACCTTTTCTATATACTGTATTAAAGAAGCAGCTTTATTCTGATATTGCAAGGAGCACGTGAGTGTCTTTTTTGCTTTATTTGTCTTGAGTACTGATCCGCTGGTGTAGTATAAACACAAACCAAAACACAACCATAACAAATCCAAGGCCCGCAGGCCTACTGTATTTGTAATGGAAGGTTTTCTGTGGCCTTTGACATTGGATCCTCAACTTGACCCAAAGCTCACGATCCTCTGTTGCTTGAAGAAGCTTCTTTGGTGAGTATTTCTTCAACAGGGCCAGATCCGGGGGTGAAGATTGCAGATGAAGAGAGAAGGGCAGCTTTTAAGGAGAAAAGAGAGATGAATACAGTAGTAAGAAATACTGGATGTGTTTTGGTTTTTGTATATGCTATCATGATTTGAATGACTTTTTATGGCTTTGGTTTTCTGGTTTTCGTTTCGCCCATCGGGTTTTGGATTCTTTTTAATGGGTTTTTTTTTGGTGGAAATTAGACCTTCAATTGCTTTATGGATTTTTTGGGGGTTGGGGTTTGACTCTTTTTTTGGACAGGTTCCGGGGGCTTCACCCCTGAAGATGAGTATTGCCTTCTTCTGGGGTGGGGGTAGGTAACCCCATTTTTATTACAGGTCACCATTGATTGCCATTGTGGCTATCTAGGCCACCATTGAAAGGGCCTATGTCGTCCTACCCCCCCCCCCCCCCCCACGCCTCCCACCCTTCTTTTTCTTCTTTTCTACGTTCTTCTCTTTCCTTTGTTAAGCCCATGAGAGACGCCTACGGAAGCGGCTGCTTCCCTAACACAACCGGAAATAGGAAGACAGACCACAATTATTCAAAAACAGTGTTATAGCAACTATTTTATTTCAGTAATGATGACGAACTGTTAATGCCCTTTGTTGTATGGACAAGTGACACTGTTAAAACATCACATGTATTCCAAGAATATATATTTGTTATGTCTCTCTAAAACAATAAAAAAAAATTGAAACAAAAAAGAAAGGGCCTACGTAGCCACAGCAACAATCAATGTGTTTATGTTTTAAATGTATTTAGGTTTTTTTATTATTTATTTATTTAATAGCCAAAAGTCTTTTTAGCCACATTTGGTAACAGAGCTATTGGTCATTAGTCTAGAGGTTGCCAAAGGGGGTAGGTAGTGTCGTATTTTTATAAATTAACAACTTTGGTGTCTGTGGTATACCTTGGTAGCACCAGGCAACAAAGTAGTTAATGCTATTTCTACCATAGGCTTCTGTAATAATACATATTACTTAAGCCTATGATAGAAATATTAGTAATGTGTTATTAATGGTCACATTAATTCCCGTATCGTGACTGCAAGTAAAATATTGCATGTTTTTTTTTTTTTTAATTTTGAAGGCCTATGGTACCCAAATGGTTAATTCCCACGTAACTTCTTTTCTTGTATAGGTGCGCAGTATTTTAACTCATGCCCAGAAATGCATAATAAAAATGCGTCTTTTATCTTTAAATTTAACAATATGTTGTAAATCCTCGTCTCCATGCTAGGGAAGCGTCTGCGCTCCACTCGAATGAATAGCATGGAGGGAAAAAAGTACCTTCACACACCTTAAAAAATGTAAAAAATAAATAATAAAAAGTAGTGGTGATCTGCTGGATTGAACACTGGACTCCTTGCACTGTACATTAGCAAATTGGAAGTATTAATACTAGGATAGGCTTGCTTAACCCTTAGGTTGCCAGAGGGCCTGCCGCACACGCTTGCTGACCGTACAGTATTGTGACAGATACTTTAACCATTTTCGCTCAATGGGGATTTTACTTTCAGTTCAGTCAATGTTTCCTAGTGTTTCCAGCATTCTGCTTGCAGTTCTGGTGCGATCCAATCTAGTAACAGTTTCATGATTTATTGCCTGTGTTCATGAAATCACATTTGTTGCATAATTACATTTTGATTTATAGCCAGGGAACAGGATCCTACTGCCTGCCATGACAGCTGAGGAATTTCTCATTAACAATACTTGTGTCACCATATCAACTAAATATATATTAAAAAAAACTAGGCTTAGGGAACATTATTGGTGGACCTCAAACATGTCATAAATTTGGAAATGCAGAGATGTTTCCACATTATTGCAGAAACAGGAAGGCTTTGGAATTTGGACCTTGAGCTATTTGCTGGTTTAATTGTTTGTTGTAAGGACTGTCCCAGTATGGATCTCAGCCTTTGGACTGGTACTATATAACCAGTAGAGTGCTTCACAGTTCTGTTCTCTGTCCACTGCTTTTGTAGATAACACATGTTCCAGTGGATAAGAAGCAAGATGTGACCCCCATATGAGCGCTCATTTGCATGTCCTTACCCACAATCCCTGGCTGCAGTGGCCGAGTGATTATGGTTTAAGGCAGGGCTGGGGATCTATCTGTATGAGACATGTGAATGTGCTCATACAGATGCAGCGGACATTATTTGAACACTTCACGCGGTGTATACCTCGGATTACCCATGTGATGGTGCGCGATTTCTTCCAACCATAGCGCCTTAAGACGCGAGTGCGGCGAGTACAGAAAATGGCATTTTAGTTTTCTTGTTTTTAAACACCTGAAATTGACACGGTAGCACAGTACTGTACACATTGCAATTCATTAATTTAATTGCATTTAATTGCACACAATCCATGAAATTCAAACAAAGCAACCGCGATAAACGCGTGTGCCTGGGGAGATTGGCCGCGTTAATGCCGCGTGGAGTACAGCAGCGCACAAGAAAACTGCGCCGTGATTTGTTTGAATAACGGCCGCTCCATCTGTAAGTTTTCTTCATCATATCCTGCATCTGTATTTCAAACCTCCCATATATATGTAGCCCTGATTAGCCCAAAACCATTATTCTGCCCTCCTCCTGGCGGTAAAGCCTAGTAAGGGCAGGTTGCCAGGAGTAATTATGGGTTTTCCCCACTTCTTGCAGTGCATTAGGTCAGAGAAGGTAGTATCATCAGGCCTTGTGTCCAATTAGAGGCACAGGGGTGGTGCTTACTGGATCTGTACTTAATGCACTGCATTTCCTGTCTGCCCATACCATGAGAGAGGCAAGGCTTACCCAACTAAGCTGCCAGGGCTCTGGCAGTTTGTGGCCCTCCCTCAGGGGAGCAGTGGCAAACCGATATCTCTTATCCCACCAGGGGATAGGGGAAGAGCAGGGACCACTCTCGTTGCCCTTTGGCTGGGAGTAGATCCAGGGACATCCTGAGGGTGGACACCCTAACAACTGATATCAGTCTGTGGCTGCTGAATACAGAAAGACCCACATAAAGAATCCTGAGTTTTATTATACCTCCTGCCTAAGACTGAAGTCTATTGGGAGGAGGGGGACAGAGATTCTTCTGCAGAGACTTCACACCATACACCTGGCGGCTGCACAGAATGGAGGCGCTGCACCTGTGAGTACTATTCGGGCAAGACCCCAGAAGCCTGTCCTGTTATTCCCCTACAACATCATGTGGGAGACCCAGGGCCCCCTGTTACCAGCAGGTATGCACCACACTATGCCATGTAACCAGAGCAATATTTCCCAAGATAGACAAGAGATGAGATTGGGTGGGGGAAACAGGGTTACATTTGGAGGCACTGCTGAGATTAATCAGAACAGGCTTTCAGCGAAGCCAAACTGGAAGAGTAAAAAGCATGCTTCCAGAGACTGTTGGAGAGAGAGGGAGTCTAGGTGTAGTCAGGAGGCCCCTGAACCTCGCAAAGCACGACCTAAGGCTGACCTAAAAGAGGTGAACAGAGTTGGCAGCTGAGCTATAGCTGTTCTAGTCCCCTGAGGCGAGTGATCCTAGGATGCCTAAATAATGGCCACTGCAGCTGTAGGGCATGTGATGTCACATTTTAGGGTCAGATGGTCCAGGTCCAAACCTATTGGACTCTGTACCATGTGAAGGGGTTAACCAGGCTCACTAATAAAGGTTAAGCCCACTTGGTTACCCCTGATCCATGTGTTGAGGTCCTAGAGTGTCAGCTCTTGGACCCAGATGTCAGAAATGCATTACTGTGACTGTGTGTAAATTATGCAACATCAAAGATTTAATTGTGTTTTGCCTTTCCTGGTGTGCTGGGACCGGGAGATTTCTAGGCTGTAAGTTTCAGAGTGGGTTTGCCGGAGAAAGTCTTCACAGAATGTGTTTATGTATCGGGGTTCCAGAGTTATGGGATATCCCAAGAGTTGGATCTGGGAATCGAGTGAGATTCTCGAATGTAGTCAAGCACATTGCTCCAGGCAAACTCTTACTCTGAAAACACTCTTACGACTCACCGCCAGGATTCCTGCTGCAGCATCTTCTAGACAAGATAAACGGTCATGAAGGGCTTAATGTATACCAGCAATCATACATGGGGTCCCTAGTAGAAGGAGATGTGCCCAGGTACCCTGAAACATGTATATGGGTTCAGGGGGTGCTCCAGCTATGTGATAAAGCTGAGAGTGATTTCTTGTGTGAGAAAGTTTTAAAAGTTATTTCTAAAGTGTGCCAAGAATGAGGCTAGTGAGTGTAGGCAACTTATACCCCCACTCCATCCCTGACACCAGAACAGGGCCTTATACATTTTTATCACACAAAAGAAAGGACACAGTATATTGTAGTAATGAGTTATATTTAATAGGTATATGTACTGATAAATAAAAATAAAGGACAAGTGCGCAACTAAAATGAACTAAAAAATGTGATTGTGAATTACCACCAAATGCCCATAATAGTGACGCAAAGGTGAAAATACTGATGAAAATTCTGTTACCAATCAGTAGATAAGAGAGCGTCTGCTGCTGTACATAGGGTAGCCCAGAACCCTGGGTAACTAGAAACAACAAAACAAAACACAGCGCACAACGCTCATCGTGAAAAATGTAATAAACATTGTTTATATATTAAAAGGTTTCAAGGTTCTGTGTACATCAAAACAATAGTAAACAGGCGCAGAATGCTACAATGTAGATGTTATCACTCATTGGGAACTGGATTAGGACCGCACAGGAACGAAGTCATCAGATGTCTTTACCCAAATCATTAGACTGTGACCAGGGTGGGTTTAAAGCCGCCGTTCAGCCAATAAGATGCTTAGATTGTCTATTAGACAAGTCCCCAGAGTCCAAATGAAAATGTCCAGTACCAGATAGAAACAAGGAGTAATAGCATCAACAATCTCAACCTCATGGATCGGCGTCTGATGTCTGGCTCGCGACACCTCGATGCGTGCCGGCGGATGATGATTACGTCACAGTGCAGGTGTCGGTGAGGGAGAAGTGCTCAATTCGATGTGTAATCACAAGATATTTACAATAACCACAATGAAATACAAACAGGTTATTGAGTGGTAGCTTCCAACGCGTTTCGTAGCACTAATAGCTACTTCATCAGGGGAGGGTGGTAACAGCTACATTGTAGCATTCTGTGCCTGTTTACTAATGTTTTGATGTACGCAGAACCTTGAAACCTTTTAATATATAAACAATGTTTATTACATTTTTCACGATGAGCGTTGTGCGCTGTGTTTTGTTTTGTTATATGTACTGATAACCTGTAAATGAACTGTGGGATTGCTAAGTCATGGATTCCAAGGGACCAGATGGCAACCAAGCTTGGTGCCTATGGGTCTATGCGCAGTCTGGACTTGAAAGCCTCAGGAATGCCAAGGTGTTAGATCAGGAGGGTTCCTGCAGTTCTGCTTGAGTACCCGCATCCTGGGCTAACACAGGGCTATCCGGCCACCATTTGCGAGAGCCAGGTTGGCGCATGCCCCTTTGCAGAATGAGAAAAGGTGCCCACCCGGCTTTACAATACCGGCAAATCGGTGATTGGCTGGCAAGGAAATTCCCACGCTCCAGCCTGTAGAGGTTTGTGAATGGGACACTGAAACCCATAAGGGGACTTGCAGCCAATCAGGAGTGCAGATTCCAAGCACCAAACCAACAGCAGCAAATTCAAAGATGCTCCGTGCTGAATAGACGCGAGCCGGCTTCAAAGATTTTGACTCGAGTTCTTCTAAGTCCCACTTCTGAAGAATGTAGCGGTCGCGTCTGGCATTGCATGCCGAAATCATTTCGAGGGCTTTTGTGAGTACCTACCTGTCATTGGAAAGTGATCCTACAGAGGTCATTTTTGTGAATTCCGTTTAAAGGAAAGATTTATTTGTTATTCCATTCCCAATAAGTGTGTTAACCCTGTAAATTGTGTTACATTGTGTGTATGTCTTTTCCTGAAATAAATTACAATTTATTTTACCTCCTTGCTTTGCTCAATCAATTTGGTCAATCAACCTCAATGTATAGAGGTTTATTTATATATCTACTGTATATATATTCATCATTAGTGAAGAGCGCCCGATTACACACCTTTAGAATCCATATTATATGCGTATGATGTACCATTGTGCCAATCAATGGTTAGAGGATGGGGATAGTGACCATGATGTCAGGTTAGGTCTCCCGGGTTAGTAGCGGGGGAGGGTGGGTTAACCCCTTAATTAGTATAGCGGTTATTAACCGCTAAGGTGATAAAGGGGTTAGGGGCCATTAGATTGTATTTTTTATTGTTCTGTTTCTGCCAACGGAGAACATGGATCTTAAGTATGAGGACACCCTTCATCATGGCAGGGGTAAGTGCAAGTTTTATTTACTTTATTTATGCTGGCTGGCTAATGTTTTATTTCGAATGGACAAATGAGCTAATGAGCTATTATCCAAATCTGGATAATAGTAATTTTGCCCATTACTGTACTGTAGGTCTTTTGGGGGCTTGGTGGGGGGGTGTTGTTGGGGTGGAGGAATTGGGTTGTAGGATTGTTGTGTTTTTTGAATGTTTATTGTGGGTAGAGTGGATGGGTGAAGGTGGCATTTGGAACTTGGTGGGTGTTTATAACTACCGGGTGTTTAGGTATTGAAGGGGTTAACTCCTCCAGCAACCCCCACCTGCAAGGCCTAAGCAACTGCCAAGGGCCAAATACCACCTTCACTCACCCCCGCTACCCACAATAGACATGGCACTGGTAGTTAACCCCTTCATTGCCTTAGCGGCTACACGCTAAAGTAATGAAGTTGCCTCTAAATGCATTTTTATTACATCGGATTGATATTGGGGGTCTCCGGTGTTGGTATTAATGTGTATCAGCTCCGGAGACCCCCGGCATCAATCAAAGTCCGGAAAAATAAAACAATGTTTCTAAGTCCCTCTCTCGCAGCCCTTCTCACCAGCTTCACGCCAAATTTTTCTGGCGAGAAGATTTAAGAATAAATTCGCAATTCTAAAGCCCCAATGAGATTATCGAGGCCCCTAGAATTGCATGATTTGCCAAAAATTGCGATTTGGGGCACACCGCATGGCGAGTTTGGGCAAGAGCCAAAAATGGCGATTGAATGTTTGTGACGTTCACTTATCGAGACTTTCTGAATAGCTACGAGATTTTTGTTGTGCGATGACTGCTTAGAAGCCTCGATAAGTGGCTTATCGAGGCTTCTAGAATAGGCCTCATAGTGTTAGCGGGAGCTCACACCATTGTGTCTGCATTAGCCGCGTGCAGCTGCTGGCGTGCGCCAGTGAGTGCGATAATATCTGCTACATCTGTAATTGCGCAGGGCGTCAAAACAGATGTTCCTGTGCATTGATACAGAGACCCACATTGAATAAGGGACTTGGCACATGGTCCCTCGAGGGGAGCAAGATTTAATCATCCACTGAGGTGTATTTTTAACTTATCTTGCTTTATGAGAGAATAGGAATAGGGTTTATACTATGCTGGAGTTTTTCATTGTGATGTAATCTGGTACTTATTGATCCCTTCATCTCTTTGGTTAGTGGTGGCAACATAATTACAGCAGTTTACAAAACACAGCGAAAGAAGAAAAGAGCCTGAATTAAGATGTTGCCCGTGGGAAGACTGGGTCAAGACTGTAAAACCAATTCAAAGCATTTACAGTAGTTGCTATTAAGGCATTAACATGTATATTTACAATTTACTGTACTTATTGATTTTTGTAAACGTTCACTGCCATTGGTTCACTTTTATCCAATGCCGGTTTTGTGTCTTTATTCCAGTTTATATACTATAGATCATCGTTTCATTGAGACAAATTGGTTCAATACATTTTTTTAATCAGTTTACAAATTGCAATAAAATCAGCAAAATGACCCGAAACCTTTATATCACCTGTAGGAATAAATAATAAACCATCACTCGAAACCTTTTGCTCACTGATTTCGTTGATGATACATTTAGAATTGGTATCTCCAATTGGAGCGGGTCAGATATTGCTCCGGGGTGGAGTTTGTTTTCTAGCTCGACCTGCACCACTGAGACTCACAGTAATGAATCTCCTACAGAATGAGTCTGTACAGGACCACATGGTTCTATGGTACAGATGTATTCGGCATGGCAGTGTCAAATCATTCTTATGGATCACTAATGTCTTGAAATCCAATAACTTACATTTGGTGTTAATATTAACATTATGTTTATTGGAGAGAAAAAAATTGGGGGGCGGGGGGGGGGGGGGTGGATGTTACTTTTGATAACCCAGAATATATAATTGAAAGTAGGGTTTGCATAATATGAATTTGACCCTACTCCCTTAAAGCGTGGCATCCCCGTGGGACAATGCTGAGAGTAAAACAAATTGTACTCCACCGGTTTTGGAAAATAACGTTATTATACTAAAACTAGATTTTTATATGAAAGATATTCTCCACAGATAGATCAGTCACATTTGAGGGCTAAAAAAAAAACAAGGATACTGTAAACTAGAGCTCTAGAAATCAAATTAAATATCTATTAAGGATAATCAAACAGATAACAATGTATTATTATGCAATCTAAAGAAGTCAAATACTGTCTAAATAGACATTGTCTAATTTAGGTGTATGATAAGAAATGATTTTGAGTAGTTTGAAAACATCTAATTATTACTTGCAGAGGAGGGAAAAGGAAGATTTTTTTGGTGTCATCTGCATGTGAATGAAATGAATGAAAACCATGACTGCTGAGGCAGGAATGTTTTGGTTTAAGTGAAGGCGTAAATTAGGAGTTAAGAATAAAACATAATATAATGATTAACTGAGGAACAGTTATTGTAAATGTTAAAAAGACTTAAACAGTGGCTCCAAATATAGTATCTACTGTAGGGCTCTTGTGGGAAATATTATACAGACAGGACAATTGCAGTTGCTGTTGGAACTTTGCATCTAATAACAGGTTGCAGCCACCGGAGAAAAACGGGATTACAAAAGCTAGCCCCACATTTATCAAAGCAAAATGCCATTAGTATTCATTTGTTGGGCTTTTTTGCTACAGTTTTGCAGCTGGGAGACTTCAATGCATAACCCCCAGTGGGTCCACGCATTTTTCATTGCAACATAAATGCAATTCAATGTTGTGGCATTGAATGATAGGTGAAATAGGTGAAGGTGACAGATGGCAACATGTGTTACAGAAATTTCAGAAAGTAACTGAGATATGAGTGTCATCAATCTGTGTAGTTATATATGTATTTTTCATACGCTTCTTTAATGAATGTATTGTTTAACCATTATAAAGGAATTAGGGTCAGGCAGAGTATATACGATGGGGCGACCTTGTAATGTGGAAATGCTGCTTCTGCATTTTTTTTGTTGCGATATTCATCTACTTTCCTACATTTTTGGATGACTAAGAAATGTAAGTCAGATGTAATTCATGAAAGATACATTGTTTGACCCTCACTATGATATTTCTACGTTTCCTATGTTGTAAGGGCGACAGTATTTAGGATTATGCCTTTATCATAGTTTTGTTACAGATGTAGCCCTACTCGTGTTCCCCGCGGCTGGGCACTGCCGGGAGAGACAGGCTTTGGTTACCCCTATTTGTGGGGAAAGCAGCAGGTTAATTAACTTGCAGCCACCGTGGCTGCCTGTCAGCAGCTGTCACCTTCCCCAGAGCTGCAGGAAAAGGCTTGTTACCCGTGGTACAGGGGATGGTAACATTGGTATTCCACTGTATGTACTCTGACGACACATTTGCTGTTGGAAGAGAGAGAGAAGGTTGAAACAATGAAGAAAGATTTCAGTAGGATAGGAGAAAAATAGAATGAGGTACAGAGAAAAAATGCAGTTAATGTTCCCCTCAAAAAATGTTTCCCCCCTAGGTGGGAAGCAGGGGGTCTCTGGACCTGTACCACACCAATTTCAGCTTCAGTGACCCCTGCTTCCCGAGATACATACTTCAGTACGGGGTGCCGGTAGCAGCTCTGCATGTTTAAATGTATTGCGCCACGCAGGCGAATAGGAAGCTGCAAAGATGACTTCACGTCTTTCTATCTACATTAAAGATGCCATTTTGATAGCCCCACATAGCCCAGACAGAGGTGCTACCGGCAACCCCTACAGAGGTACTGTACGTATCTCTTGAAGTAGTGGACCCCCTGGAGCTGAAATGAACACTGCTGGAGACCCCAAACTTCTCTCATATAACGCTACAAAAAAGTCAACATTGAATAAAAGGAAAGCAGGATTGCTGCTGTAAAAGAGAAAGGATATTATGGGGGAGAGAAGGTGGACATCAGATAGGGGTGTCCTCTATTAACGCCCTAAGGGATAGATCACAAAGCTGCATTAAATCAGGGAACTAATGCCACGTTACCTTCCCTGACATCAGCAAAGTATCACAAAGCTCATTTTATACAACAACAAAAAAGGCTGTTAATTTGCACATGGCTAATGTCCAGATAGGATACCCCTGTGATAGCTGCCAGTAATACTGCCTCGCGCCAGCCATGTTTTAAGTAAGATGACAGGTATACAGTATATATTGCAATGCAAATTATACCTGGCCTCTGCTTTCCCAATTAAAAGTAAGTCATAGTGGTGCGGTACCAATGGGAGCGTTAATGCCAGGTATAGTCCTGACCTAAAATAACATAGTGTTACGTCCCGCATTAACATTAACGGCCTACTGTGGATAAGCGTTGAGATGGTCCACTCTCCCACAGACTAATAAACAAGTTGCAATGCTTGGGATTAGACTGCAAAGTGGTAGAATGAATAAGACAGTAGTGACAGGTGACCCGTGGGGAACCTCAGGGATGTGTACTGGGATTAGTCAATAATTTGCAACTACTGTACAATTTAATGACAAGAAGTGCAAAATAATGTACTTGGGTCACAAAATCAATGGGTCCATGCCAACTGCAATAGCAGAAGGGTGTCTGGGAGTCATTATTCTGCAGACTTAAAAATATCTCATGGAATAAAAGGAGGGTATCGGTGAGATATGGCCCCTCTTCCTTGGTTCCCTTCATTCCACCCGCGGTGACAGCGCTCCAGCCAGGCTGGGGAGGCAGCTTGACATGTAAATCGTGTCTCTTGATCTGAGGATGTGGACACTACTTGGCTATCCTGCCCAAATTTTCCTCCCACCTCTGGCCTTTCAAGCCCAGTTCTCTGAGTGGGACACAGTGGCACCAGCTTGGCAGAGTGCACAATCAGAGTGCAGAGTGCAGAGTATGTTTCAGTACACTCTGCTAATAAAATATACCTTACACTTTAATAATCCTAAGTCTTCCTGGTTATGGGGAATAGAATAGGAAACTGCACGTCATTTCCCCCCGAGCCATATTCCCCACGCACACGTTATAATAAACTTAGGCCGGATTCTAAGAATCCCCTTACAACCTTAGATAATTGGAGTGCCTCAGAATCCCTATACCGGTTCTGGGTGACTGGGGCCTTTACTGAGTGTCCCCATTAATCTAGGGACCCCATGACTGTTTCAGGGGCACCTCACATCCCTATGCCCCTTTTACCTTTCTGGTCTGTGCTGAAGCAGGGAAACTCTGTGGTGAGTTGCACAAGTTTTTTCAAGGGGAGATATTACAGGGACCATGTGCCTACTTGCATCCAGGCATCCGACCTGATTCCGGGGTACATTTTTAGGGGAACCAGCCACTCTGGGCCCTGTCTAGATAGACACAATCTGCCAACACTTTCCCCGCAAACCCCCCTTGAACCTCATACCACAGCCCCCTAAATAATACTAACTAAATAATAAATACTTTATTACCGCACAATTGCAGGTTATGCATATACAACATTGGGTCCAAGAGCTGACACTCTATAAACCCAAAACACGGATCAGGGGTAACCAAACAGGCTTAAATCTTTATTTGCTAGCCTGGCTACCCCCTACCATCACACATACAACAAAACTAATTTATATATTAAAAAAAAACACATTTAGGATATTGCTTGGATTGCAGCTTTAAACTCGCAATTTTCTAAAATTGTCACTAATCTCCTATTCTCTACTATTGTTTGTTATTAACTTCAACATATCAAAGTAGAAAATACAACATCGCATACCGTGCTTTCCATAAGATTTGCAGAAATACTGAGCCAGCATTAGCATTAAGAGTTCTCGGTTTTAATTGATTAGCACTTATATACAAATATGACTAATAATAATAGTAATAATATCTAACACCCCTATCACCCCCCTAAGGGAGATCTGTGGATCACTATGGTGTTATGGTGCTGTGGTGCCCACCTGCTGGCTTTCAGGAGGACTGAGTCTCCGCGATGGTGTGGGGAGTAGGACAACAGGACAAGTTTTCAGGATGGTGCAGCGCCTCCATTCTGTAGGGCTCTGCCAGGGGCAGGGATTATTCCCCACAGGAACAATCAGAATAACAGTAGTTCCAGGCCAGGAACAGTGCAACCTCTTTATTGGTGGACCAGCTCATACATCAACCTTCAGCCTTCTCCTGCAAGAGAGGTGCATTCTCATACTGGTAGTTCTTCAAAGAAGATGCCCCACGCAGCTTGCATACTCTCTCCATGGTCAGAGCTCTGCTCGTAGGACCATTTCCCTTGACTAGGCCTCCTAGGAGCATAAGGCCCCTGGGCTAGTCTTTACCCCTTTACCACAGGATGGGGCAAGGTAGAACCATGCCTACTCCCTAAGGTGCAGGCTACTCTGGGAAAACACAGCTACATTTGATAGTGAGCCATCTTTTATGCCAGGGGAGGGACTCAGGCCTAAGCTCCAGTAACTGGGCAGCACTACAGAAGGGAGCCAACCCCCTTCCCCCCATGGCACATGCTCCAACGGTTTCCGGGGACCTCCTGCTTCCCGAGATACAGGCCCCGGTATTGGGTGCCGTTATATCCTGAATGTTTAATTTCTTCTTTGTCACGTTACCATGACATTTAAACATGCAGGAGATACTGGCACCCCATACCGGTTCCTGTAACTCAGGAAGCAGGAGGTCCCCACGGCTGAAATTAATGTGGTTCAGCTCCGGAGACACCCTGCTTCAAGAATATGTAATTAAAATAAAATAAAGAGCAGCGCGATCGCTTGTTAGCGGTACGCAGAGAGAGGGACTGATTCTTTCTACTCTCACGGCGCTGCTCTTCCAGACTGGTGAAACCCAGTAGGATTCACACAGCAGGAGTCTCGTTCAGAAGCAGGGACCCCTGCTGTGTTAATCCTGATGGAAATCCCCCCTGCTCTGCACTTGGAAGTAATCAGTCAGCACTTTGTTCGCGGTTCACGCGCTCAAGTACGATGCAAGGCAACGGTAGATCTGACTGCATCTGTATAGTTATTGCATAGGTTGCATTAACAGACTAAACACCCTGCACACAGCTTTTATTTCAACAATCCCAAGATCCCTGGTCACCTGTACAAATGTTGGGTAACCTGCTCACAACAGATATTTTTCATAATTTCAATAACAATATTTTTTTTTTTTTAAGGGGAATTGCAAGACAAGCAAAACAAGTGAGTTGAACCCATGCACATCATCGGAGGCATCTTTTCTCTGAAAGTTCAAGATCTATTTGTTAGAAGCAAACTTTCCTTTCAACTACTGTACCTACAGAACACGTTCACCGAGAATCCCAATAAAACACCCTCTTTAAGAATTACATCAATCACAGTTTTCTTCCTTGAGCTGCCATGGTTGCCGACTGCACAGAAACTCCTTATCACTCAGTAGAGAGGCGGAAATGCAAGTGCTGTACTAACTAGGCTGAAAAAGAGGGCAGATTAACTGTAGCATGAGGGACAGCAGGGAGGAAAACATTACTGAAAGTTTTTATCTGTGAAAAACACATTCTACCAAAGTCCCAGCTCCTCTGCTGTTGCATATCACTTATCAGCTTTAACTCTATCCCTGTTCAAGTTTTGCCAGAGGCCATAAATGTTTTTTATTTTCCATGCATAGATTATTGACGTACATGGTGACCAGTTACCTTCACACTATTGGATGCATCCTCAGACAGTCCTCCATTCATGTCTCCTTTTTCATTGATTTCTTTCATGCAGAAAATGCTTCGAGTTCCAAAGGGAATTGTGGAGCTAAGAATAGTTGATGGTGTCTCTTGCAATAATTATGTGTATTATACCAAGGTGTATTCATTATCATTAACATGAAATTATCACAAATTACCTAGTAATCTGTGACATAAAGTGACTGCCACAAAGTCTATTGGTACTGTTTGTTTGATGAAACTTAAAATAGAAATTGCATTTTAATAATGTATTAAATAAATGAAAATATAATTTGTGAACACATCCACGTGTCTCAAACAGATCTGCAACTTTGCCTTTGACCACTAATGCTTAGCATGTATGTATGTATGTATGTATGTATGTATGTATGTATGTATGTATGCATGTATGTATGCATGTATGTATGTATGTCTTTATTTATATAGCGCCATTAATGTACATAGCGCTTCACAGAAGTAATACACGTGACAATCATATAAAAAACAAATAATATAAAATGCACATAATGGGAAAAAGCACATCAGACATAAAAACAAAAGAAATATCAGCGCCTTATGAGTCCAATGTAGTAATTGTCCTGGAAGTCCAAAACGTAAGGAGAAACGTCCAAAGGAGCAACCCTTCGATTCCTAGACCGTCGGATGATCAGATGCGACTTTCTCCGTGTGTTGCCTGTTAGCTGGGTTGCTGTAGGGGAAGGCTTCTTTGTTCTCCTGGTGTCCACACCCATCTGTGATAAGGCAATGTCAGGATCCAGGTATAGAAGTATTATCCCCTGTGTCTTGTTGTCAGCTTGCAGTCTCTTTTGGCAGGCTCAAGACGTCTGTCTCCTTGTTCAGCCCAGTTGTGGGCTAAGGAGTAAAGGTGAGGTGTAAAGTATCAGCCACAGAGCTACTCATTGGCTTCCTTAAGCAGGGGTGTTTTATTATTGGCGCCAGGAAGGAATTTATTTTCCCCTTATGACAGACAGTAGCATTGGATAATGTATCACTGGGAGTTTTTTTTAAGTGAAACTTCTTTGCAGACACAAAATCCGATTTCCAGGAGACAGAAATAGGTTATGAAATTGATGTCAGTGCTGGTAGATGAGACCAACACTTACCTCCATGCCTACAGTTGTTCGCGGCAATCAGCAGAAGTGCTGAGGCGTCCATCTCTGTGCATGTGCATAGATCAGCGGCTCCGTCTGCCATGGCATATACATTATACACACACTCACACCGAGAGCCGCCCCATCCACGCATGTGCAGAGGCTCTGACAAAAGCCAGCGCATGCGCAGAGGCATGCAGCGCGTAAACGCAGAGGCCTCCGGCGCGCATGCGCAGAGGCCTCTGGAGCTAGGCAGCATGTTGCGCATGGACAGCAACAGCACCAGAGGAGAAGAGGACATGGAGCCGAAACCAGAGTAAAACTAACGGTGGGAGGACGCTCAGATGTTTTGTTGCCAAGGAACTCCCATACCCAGTGATCTTAGGTTAGGATTGGAGATTCTATGATGAATTATTCACAAATTCTGTTTTGTCCCTTAGGCCCAGGCGACGAGAAATGCAGAGAGAATGCTGGGGGAATTGTTCCCTTTTACGGACCCAGCACTCACATGCTTCCTTAAGCAGGTGTGTTTTAAGATGGGTCTTAAAGGTGGATAGAGAAGGTGCTAGTTTGATATTGAGGGGAAAGGCATTCCAGAGGTGTGGGGCAGTCAGTGAGAAAAGTTTAAGGCGGGAAAGGGCTTTAGATACAAATGTGGTAGAGAGAAGACATCCTTGAGTTACAGTAATTGTGATGGGAGAGAATGAGGGTCTGTGTCAGAGTTTTAGCAGTCGATCAACAGAGGAAAGGGCGTATCTTTGTAATATTGCAGTGGAAAAAATGACAGGTTTTAGCTACCTTTTGAATGTGAGAGGATAATGTGAGACAGGAGTCGAGTGTGACCCCTAGGCAGCGTGTTTGGGCTACTGGGTGAGTGATAGTACTTCCAACAGTAATGTGGAAGGAGGTAGTAGGGCCAGCTTTGGGAGGAAGTACGAGGTGCTCTCTTTTTGACATGTTAAGTTTAAGTCGGCAGAGGGCCATATCCATGATGATATCACAGAGAGACATTCAGAATCTTTGGTCTGTACAGCAGGTGTAAGGTCAGGGGTCAACAAGTAAATTTGTGTGTTAGCATAGAGGTGGTACTAAACCCAAGAGATGTGATTAGGTCAACTCAATGACAGCATCTGAGCCAGGTGTCTCTCTGATCCTCAATCTCCTACATGATTGGCTCTGAACGTATGGGAACTCATACCCATGAGACTGTCTGTATCTCGCCACTATGGCTCTATCTGCTCGGCTTAATTTAGTAAGTTTCCGGTTCCCAGCCTTTCCTGGCAGTACCCAGTACTTAGGCTCCTCAGGTGCAATGTCATCATATAAAATAGATGAACCTTTGGATGTTATTACCTTCTGCATAATCTCTCTCCATCTATTGTCTAGTTCGTCAGCAACCTCCTGTGGAGAATATGTGCCTACATCCCACCAGTGATCTACTATGTCTTTCTTTATTAGCACAAACCTTGTACGGTCCATCCCGTCATCATACCATGTGAATAACGGTGCCCACCATTAATCTCAGTGTTCATATGAGGATGATACACTCCTCTGACTCAGCTCTCGAGGACACACCAGATGTCTCTGCCTCAGTAGAGTGCGAGCCTTTACGCCTCCCTCTGATGACATTCTTATATATTGTGGGATTCATTTTGGGTGCCTTTAGACTTACAGGACCCGCTTTTGCAGAAGACTGGAACCCTCGGGCCCTACCTCTAGGTACAGGATTAAACAAAGTGGGGTTAGGTACAGGTATAACACTTGACAGAGGTATCTCCCCATCAGAACCCTCCTCACTCGAAACCCAATCCCGCCAATCAGTAGAAAACTTGGGCATCTTACTCGGCTTACTCCCATTAGGACCCAGTGGCATAGAACGTGATGGGACAGGGGCAGTGGCCAGGGCAATGGCGCTAGGGGCGGTCACCATAGGATCACCATAGTCCATCATGGTGTCTCTTAGTCGGGCGATGCCACGACCGGTAGGTGCTCTCTTACTGTCTCTGGCTGGAGCGTGCCCAGCTCCTCGCTTAGCCACTTGTGTATTAAATTTCTCGAACTCCTCCTCTAGCCCAACCTCCGCTGGGGATCCACATCTGGTCCTCGCTGCACCACCAGTGGGTATAGGTACGAAACGGGCCCGCTCCGGTACCTCCACTACGGCTGTTCTCCTCTCTGTCGGGGCACTTCTTAGTAGCTGGGCCTGGATCCCTACCGCAGGGGTGATATATGGGATCAGGGCACCTTCGCATACGCCTCCTCCACTTCGATCAGCATCGCTGAAGAGGCCTCTCGCGGGGTCACGATAGCAGCATATGGCTCGGTAGGCCAGAGGTAGAAAACGCCACACTGTTGGCACCATGCTGTAGTACTTGGGGCCGTTCCCGGTAACCTGCATTGGATGCACAGGCACCGTAGCTACTCACGGCCATCAACCTCCAAAACCAGGGAGCCTCCTGGAAGCTGATAAGTGTTCATCTTTTGCACAGGGGTTGACACAATCAGCTTGCTTGTTCGACAAGTAGCTCCTTCTCTGTCACCAGTCAAGCAAAAGTGAGGTTCCTCAGTCTCACTTCCTGTCCCTCCTTCCCTGGGGAGGACCGTTGTGATTGGTTCTCAGCGTGCCCCCTCCCTCTGGTGGATGGTATGGGCGGGGCACTCTCTCTCTCTTTGAGTGATGTGGGCTCGTCCTTTGGCCAGTCACTGCACAGGTGGGCGTGGCTGCAGCTTTCGCGCCGCTCCCTTCTTTTAGCTGGGGTTCTGGTTTTGGCGCCAAACCCTTGCACATCTCTCGCTACATCTCTCCCACATCCTGCTTGCACGTAGCACGTGCGCGATCTAGGCTTGGCGGGAGTCGCCATTTTGGATTGCCTGCAAGACACGTTGCAGTGAATGGCGCGCAGTCGCATTTTAACCTCCATGCCCCGCAGAGCACATGTACATAACGCCGCCATCTTTAATGAGCCCTCTAAGCCCACAATAGCGCTACTCAGTGCCTATAGTGCAATTCGTGTCTAGGTATTTACTACTCTCAATAGTGCTCTAACCTGTGAATAAAACACATGGCATACCCCAGGCTAGGCAGAACTCTCTCCTTGTACACCACACTCGTTGACAGGTCATTAAAAGCACTCTATGGTGTGTTTTCTGGGTACTGGCTAGTGTACTGGGACTTCCAGCAGTACTTGGCGTCAACCTACTTTTGGCCACTCATAATGCAGACCCTTTGCTGAAGTTCCTGTCCCAAGTTAACCAGGCTACCCCCACAGGAATCCTACACTATCTGCCTTTTTATCACCCTATTAGGGCACCTAGGGTGTACTTTGCGAGAGAACAGTCCCTCCTGACTACCCCTAGTCTCTAAAAATGCCCTTCTTTATGCAGCACTTCCTCTGAAAGTGTACATACTACTTTCAGCCCTGCTTCGTTGAACACCTGTCCTGATTATCTCAGCAGCGCCTCCAATTGTAGCCCATCGACCCCCACCCAATATCATATCGGGTACCCTAGGGTGTTTCTTGGTCTGGCTACGTGTCTGAATGTGGTGCGTACCTGCTGGCAACAGGAGGGCCTGAATCTCCCGCGATGACATGGGGGACAACAGGACAGGTTTCTGGGGTGGATGCCTTCATTCTACTTCAATGGTGCAGCGCCTCCATCTGTAGTAAGCTCCAGGGATACGGGGTGGAATCCCTACAACAGAATCCCCTCCCAGGAATGAGAGATTCCAGTCTCACTCAAGGTCTCTTTAACAGAAGACTCTTTATTCAAGTCCTCAGCAGCAGCAGCAGCTTTACATCAGGTACAAACAGTCAATCACAGCAGGCTGTCTCCCTTCAGGATGTCCCTGCCTCCACTCTGGGCCTAAGGGCCACCCAGAGTGGGGCTAGCTCTTCCCTCACCCCCTAAGCAGGGTGAGGGGTATTTGGTCCTACTATAACTGACTATCAGCTTTACTCATCTCCTAGCTAACTCACTAAACTCACACTTGTCCCATGCTGGACTCTCTAAATAGGAAGTGCACTGCACTTTAATAGTTTCAAAAGGAAAGGAGAGGGGTGATTCCCACTTGTGATGCTAACCAGGAGTAGACAATGGTTTTATTCATAATGTGTAAACATCTTCATTGCATAAGATAGTTCATAAGACCCAGGATTCCAAATAGTCCAACATTAAACACACTCCCCCATGAACTTGCCACTAGCCAGTATAGGTAGATCTTGTGTGGTAGTCTGGGTTTGCAATGTGTGGGACCGATCATATAAATGAAGTAAATAAATTACTCACTGCTGACCTTGGGGAATCCTGGTCCTGTCAGGCGTGCTCCTACCGAAGAACAATTGGAGAAAAATGCAGGAGGAACGGCGGTGCATCTGCTGCTGCTGTAGAAGAATTAAACCACAAACTGCAAACTGCAAAGATACTAGGTGCAAAAAATTATTTGGGGCATAATAAAAACAGCCAAAAGGACACTCTAACGCGTTTCACGTGGTATCCTACGCTTTATCAAAGAGATAATATCACAAAACGATCGCATACTTAAATACCCACAATTCCCTGTCCTATCCTATGACGCTGCGTTGCTAGGGCCAATCGGAAGCTTGTTTCTTTTCTTTTCCTCTGAGGTAAAGATCGTTAGTAGCTCTTTGTTTACATTCAAGACTCCTCGCCCATATAGGCACATGATTGGCCGGATGGGCCGTCGTGTCATCACTGGGAGGATACATTACCTCCCCCGTAATTACACAGTGAAGTTCAGCTGGCTATGCTTCAGGCTTACGTGCCTCACACCAGCCAGAGGGGAGTGACGCCTCCCAAGCTTCCGATTGGCCCTAGCAACGCAGCGTCATAGGATAGAACAGGGAATTGTGGGTATTTTAGTATGCGATCGTTTTGTGATATTTTCTCTTTGATAAAGCGTGGGATACCACGTGAAACGTGTTAGAGTGTCCTTTTGGCTGTTTTTATTATGCCCCAAATACATTTTTGCACCTAGTATCTTTGCAGTTTGCAGTTTGTGCTTTAATAGTTTCAGCAGGCACCGCCCCTGTGTCTCTTGATTGGACACAGGGTTAGGTGACCTACCTTTGCAATTTCAGGGCAAGTGCTTGAGGTGGGGGAAGCCCATGATAACTCCTGCAAACCTGCCCTTAACAGGGATTACTGCACAGGAGGAGGATAGAAATATAGCCCCAAATCTTACCAGGGCTACAACTAGGTCACCCAAACGTTTTAGCCTATCATCATCGTTTATTTGTAAAGTGCCAACATATTCCACAGCGCGGTACAATATGGGTACAGAGATTTCATGATTACATAAAGAGAATATAAATACAAATAAGGACAAACATGCTCAAACACATACAGAGAAGTAATCAGGGTCCTTCTCATCATGAGAGCTTAGAATCTAATCTGGTGCAGCCATTTCTGCGCCCCAGACCTCACCATTTCCCCCTTCCTTCATTCCACTCGCTGGGGTTCAGGAATAAGACCATGCGTTCCAATTATTCATTCCACCAGAAGGTGTGGACATTCAGACATCCAAAGAATAAATCCCATAGAGTAGGGAAAAGGGAAGCAACCGGCAGGGCAGCCAACAGGGTGGGAGACCTGAGACCACTGTCCCATGCCTGTGGCTGGTGGGGGCCCAGCTGTCTGACTCTGGAAGTTGGGCTTGGCCATAGGTCAGGCCCATCTTCCACATCTGGCTGCCGGGTTCCTGTTGGTTGCCAGGCTCTAGTACTCCCCAGTTACTACCTTCACCTCAAGGGCCCACCCGGAAGTCAGGCTCAACTTCCACATCCTCCCACTGGATCGCCATGACCCTAGAGGCCTTTCCCCCCAAAGTAAAATACGTGTGTGTTTTGTTAAAGGGGCAGATTCACCTGGGAGCACAGGACGTTAATGGGTTAAATGCAGGTGGATAATACCTTTTGTACTTATTGCCCAACATTATTTTAAAATAAATGTAGGGTGTTTCCATTTTTACGTTGTGTGTATTAAGTGGGAATTGAGTGTGTGTGGGGGAAGTTGGGGTGTGGAAGGAATTGAGTGGGAGGAGGGGAGGAGTGGATTTGATTGTGGGGGGGTTAAATATGAGGAGGGGATATTTAGTGTGAGGGGGAGTGGCATTTGACAGATGGAGTGTGATTTAAGAGGGAGGGGGATTGAGCGAGCGGGATTGAATGAGAGGGAGGCATTGAGTGAAAGGAGGAGGGGGAGTCAGAGGAGGGGAGAGTGAGTGGGCATGAAACGGGTGAAGAGTGAGTGAGCGAGAGAGGGGTGTAAGAGAGAAATGGTAGAGGGGATTTGAGAAAAGGAGGGGGAGAAGGGATGTTAGAGAGAGAGTGTTACAGAAAGTGTAAAAGAGGGGGGAAGAAAGGGTGTAAGGGGGAGGGGCAGATGAGGTGTAAGAGAGGTACTGTAGGGGGAGAGTGGGATATCTGATTCTTTGTGAAACAATTGGCCTTAAAGGTTTAATAATGTTCCAAAGTGAAGTGTTGCTGTCTGCAAGTTAGGATACGAACCCACAGGGCTGAGGTACGGAGTGATACAGCAAACTTGGCCTGGGATTGGAGTCCTAGAAATGCACGGGTAGAGATGTCCGGTTCCGAGTTGAGGCAGGCGGCAGGCAGGGATGGTCAGGTCACAGTTCAGAGGTCAAGACAGGCAAAGTTAAGGGGACGGATAGTCAGGTCACTGTTCAGAGGTCACAAGAAGATCAAAAGAAAGGACAGGGAAAACCACAGGACAAGGCAGCCCACCCAGTATAATAATACTTTGCACGGGCACTGGCTAAGAGCAACTAGCAGTTATTTAAAGCCCTGGAGAAGGTGCTCACCAGTGGCGGATTTCCATTAGGCCCAGGAGGCAACATTTTGGGGTGGCAAAAAGGTCCGTCCCCCATATACTTTTGCTGTGCTCTCGGGCCTAACGTGCCTGATGGGAAGTCATTTTAGCTGTTGCGGCCACCTCCTTACCTGCCGTCCTGCTTCTCCTTCTGAAACGTAGCATCAAATTATGCAGCTGACGTCACCAACGTGACGTCACAGCGATGTTGCAGCGCCAAATGACATCATAACGTTGCGTTATTATTGCAACCTGACACCATGTGACGTCAGATTGGTGATGTCACAATGGTGACGTCCACGGCGTCACTTGACGCTGCGGTTGTATTGTATTGTATTGTATGTCTTTATTTATATAGCGCCATTAATGTACATAGCGCTTCACAGCAGTAATACATGTGGTAATCCAATAAATAACAGATAATATAAATAACAGATCATGGGAATAAGTGCTTTAGACATTAAGGAAGAGGAGTCCCTGCTCCGAGGAGCTTACAGTCTAATTGGTAGGTAGGGAGAACGTACAGAGACAGTAGGAGGGAGTTCTGGTAAGTGCATCTGCAGGGGGCCAAGCTTTATGTGCCATGTGTTCAGAATAGCCACAGTCCTATTCATATGCTTCTTTAAGCAAGTGTGTCTTAAGGTGGGTCTTAAAGGTGGATAGAGAGGGTGCTAGTCGGGTACTGAGGGGAAGGGCATTCCAGAGGTGAGGGGCAGTCAATGAAAAAGGTTTAAGGCGGGAAAGGGCTTTAGATACAAAGGGAGTAGAAAGAAGACATCCTTGAGAAGAACGCAAGAGTCTGGATGGTGCATAACGAGAAATTAGGGCTGAGATGTAAGGAGGGGCAGAAGAGTGTAAAGCTTTAAAAGTGAGGAGAAGAATGGAGTGTGAGATGCGGGATTTGATCGGAAGCCAGGAGAGGGATTTCATGAGGGGAGATGCTGAGACAGATCTAGGAAAGAGTAGAGTGATTCTGGCAGCAGCGTTAAGGATAGATTGTAGGGGAGACAGGTAAGAGGCAGGAAGGTCGGACAGCAGGAGGTTACAGTAATCAAGACGGGAGAGAATGAGGGCCTGAGTCAGAGTTTTAGCAGTCGAGCAACAGAGGAAAGGGCGTATCTTTGTTATATTGCGGAGGAAAAAGCGACAGGTTTTAGAAATGTTTTGAATGTGAGGGGCTAATGTGAGAGAGGAGTCGAGTGTGACCCCAAGGCAGCGTGCTTGGGCTACTGGGTGAATGATCGTAGTTGCAACAGTAATGTGGAAGGAGGTAGTAGGGCCAGGTTTGGGAGGAAGTATGAGGAGCTCTGTTTTAGCCATGTTGAGTTTAATTTATTTATTTATTTATTTATTTATAAAATATTTTACCAGGAAGTAATACATTGAGAGTTACCTCTCGTTTTCAAGTATGTCCTGGGCACAGAGTAAAACAAATAATACATGGTTACAAATACAGTTACATAAATGAACAAGGTATACATTTATATACAAGACATTGCATGCACAGTTAAAGAAAATATATATTATGAGCGTATGAAACAGTTACAGACCAGATTAAAGTGTGAGACAGCCTTAGATTTGAAAGAACTTAAGCTGGTGGTGGATATGAGTCTCTCTGGTAGGTTGTTCCAGTTTTGGGGTGCACGGAAGGAGAACGAGGAACGTCCGGATACTTTGTTGAGTCTTGGGACCATGAATAGTCTTTTGGAGTCTGATCTCAGGTGATAGGTACTGCATGTGGTAGGGGTGAGGAGCTTGTTCAGGTAGCTGGGTAGCTTGCCCAGAAAGTATTTGAGGGTGAGACAGGAAAGGTGAACTTTGCGCCTAGACTCTAGTGATGACCAATCTAGTTCTTTGAGCATTTCGCAGTGATGTGTGTTGTAGTTGCATTGGAGAACAAAACGACAAATTGAATTGTAGAGGGTGTCAAGTTTGCTAAGGTGGGTTTGAGGAGCCGAGCCATATACTATGTCTCCATAGTCAATAATTGGCATTAGCATCTGCTGTGCAATACGCTTTCTGACCAGGAGACTTAGGGAGGATTTGTTCCTGTAAAGTACCCCTAGTTTGGCATAAGTCTTGGTTGTCAAGGTATCAATGTGCATCCCGAATGTTAAGTGGGAGTCAAACCATAAGCCCAGGTATTTAAAACTAGTGACAGGTGTTAGGGTGGTTTTAGCGTTGGTTCTAATCAGGAGCTCAGTCACTGGAAGCTTTACAAATTTAGTCTTGGTCCCAAATACCATTGTTACAGTCTTGTCAGTGTTTAAAAACAGTTTGTTTTGGGAAATCCAGTTTTCGAGTCTCAAAAAGTCAGACTGAAGTATGTGTTGAAGGTCAGAGAGGCTATGGCTGTGTGCATACAGGATTGTGTCATCTGCATACATGTGTATTGAGGCTTCCTTACAAGCTGTGGGAAGATCATTAATGAACACTGAGAAGAGTAGGGGCCCCAGAACAGAGCCTTGCGGGACACCACAAGTGATATCCAGGGGGTTGGAGTTAGAGCCTGAGATGGACACATGTTGGGATCTTCCTGATAGGTAGGACTGAAACCAGTTTAAAGCATGTTTCCCTATTCCAGAGCTCTGGAGTTTGTTAAGCAGGATAGCATGATCAACTGTGTCAAAAGCCTTTGCAAAATCTAGGAATACTGCACCAGTGAGTTGTCCCCGTTCCATTCCACACTGGATTTCATTGCAAACTTTTAGCAGGGTAGTTACGGTGGAGTTTTTGGGACGAAACCCAGACTGGAATTGGCTAGGGAAATTTGTCTTGGTGTAGAAATCGCTTAATTGGGAGTGGACACATTTTTCCATAACTTTGGATAGAATTGGGAGAAGTGAGATTGGCCTGTAGTTTGAGACAGTGTTTTTGTCCCCACTTTTGAAGATTGGGACAACTCTGGCAGTTTTCCAGGTCTTAGGGATATGGCCTGCAGACAGGATAGAGTTGACTATGGACGCAATTGGTTTGGCAATGGCTGGGGCACCAAGTCGTAGGAACCTAGATTGTAGTAAGTCGGGTCCACATTGGCTGCTTAGTTTTAGTTTGAGGAGCGCTTGTGTAATCTCCTCTTCAGATACAGGGCTAAATTGAAAATTGTGGGCAGTGTTGGGAGGGGGTGGGACTATAGGGGTACTCCCAGGATGAGATTCAGGTTTGGGGTTTGTGCTGCGTTTCGCTAATAAGTTAGTGGCACACCCCACAAAGTAATCATTGAATGCATTTGCAATGTCAGTGGGGTTTGTCAGAGTAATATCCCCCTTAGTGCCTTAAGGCGGTGGAGGGCCATCCAGGATGATATAGCAGAGAGACATTCAGTTCGGTTCAGAAGGAGGTTCAGACGGTTCAGAAGGAGGAGAGAGTGGCAGGTAAGTAGGCGGCCGCAACAGCTTTGCCTAGGGGATTTTGATATCTGCTGCTGGTGCAGACAATTAGAAAGAAGCTGACTGCCTGGTTTGGTGGCAATCTTAGTTGGGGCGAGACCATCCTAGTCTGTCGGCCATCTTGGCTTCACAGTGGACCTTCATACCAAGTTAGTAATCTTTCAACAAAATATCCCCAGTAGTGAGCAAAACATGGTGTGTGCCCTATTTATAAGCTCAGCATTAAACGAATCTAGCCATTTTAGACAATTTTGCAAATAACTATACTGTAATAAACTAAACTGCAATGCACATTGACTTAATGTTTGGCAAACTCTGACCCAGCGTTGATTTTTCAGACTCAAAAGTGCAAACGTTGCATGGTTTGTGACCGTATGCAAAAGTTTGACATATCTCTACTCACGAGGCAGGTGAGACAGATAATGGGTTTAAGCAGAGATGGGTGAATTTTTTTTTGCTGATTTGGTTCTGCCTCAGAAAACCCTAATGTGCCATTTTGGAGAAAAAAATTCAAAAACAGAGAGCAGTCCGAAATCCGTCAGAGAGAGAGAACTTTCAATTTAGTAATGTCTTCCTAGTAGTACGGATATTTAACAATCCGGCAATGGATTTTGGATTCAATACAAAATCCGAGTTCGGAGTCTTAAAAGTCCCTCCGGCTTATATTCAATGACGGATTTGATAGAATCTGCTTTGCTTTTTTCGGACCCAATCCGCACACGTATTTTGGTGGGGGACGGATTTGGTCTAAACAATCCACAGAATTCTGGGATATGTATGCGGTACTAGTTCAGCCATGTCTAATTTCCAGCAGAAGGAAAGAGAATGACTCGGAATGACCCACGGAATGTGGTGAAGGAAAGAGGGAAGAAGAGAAGATGAGGTATGAAGTCTAAAGTCAATGAATGCACTCATGTACAGTACAGGGCAAGCTTGCAATGGGAACTGGAAATAAGTTAATTTTCTTTGCAATGTGTTGCCAAATGGGATTAAACTACATTTTTAATTGTTCCCTTCATTCTTCACTTCCTTTCAGAGTAACAGCCATATCCTGTCACACAAGTAATTTGGATCCCAATGAAAAATGCAAGAAAAGATAGATCTGCTTTTGCCGTACCATTTGCAAAATGAACATCCTTTTCAATTACTGGGAGAGAATGACCAAAAATGAAACAATTGTATCTCTGTTTCTAACTATAGGCTTCTAATATTGAATATGCAGTGAATAAGAATCGGTATGCATTATAGATTTCACCATTATTTTCCTGGGAATGTTAGAGCAAAGATACCTGGGGAATAGCCGAAGTTGATTTATAAGAATGTAATTGTTTCAAAGTAAATTTTCATTTAGGCTTTGTAATATGGCCAGACTGAAGGCGTATGTTTGCTCTGTGTGTCTGGTATTTTCATAGCAAGCCTGTATTGAAATAGCATACATAATAAATCTATAATAACCTGGTGTCCGTGTGCTTACTGTAGAAAAGGGTTTGGTGAGCTTAAAAAATTAAAATTTTAACATTCTATTATTGATCAACTCTATTCTAAATATATATTCTTTATAAAAATTATATTACAAGCGACAGAGAAGCCCAATGCTACATTCAATATGACAAAAATACACAGTAAAATACTATATATTCTCTTGAAATAGGGTCATTTAGTTTAACCCTTTGGCCAAAGCGTTGTAAGCCTGTGAGCCACGACAAGGCAGACCCTGTTCACAGGTCCTAACACTACCAGATAAAATACTAATATATCTCTATTAGGATTAAAATTCTCATTTACCTCTATTAGGAGGGAGAAAGACCACATTGGATCTATATCCAGTAGAATGAAAATGAACTGCTGACTTGGGAAGTGGGGAGGGGCTTAAACCCTGGGAAGGAGGAGCCACTAACCTCCACCAGCTGAGACAGCTGAAAAGAAGTTAAACAACACACAGAACCCAAGCAAGCTCTTTTTGGGAACCCCTGAGCCCCCACAAAATATATATGTATATAAGTGTCAAAAAGGAGAGCTATTGAGCAAGGCAATTGTATTAACCCCTTTGTTGTCAGGTGAGTTTTAAGTTTAATTTATTTTTCAGTTTTTATATATTTTCACAGAGACAAAAAACAGCCACTGTACAGTAACATGCAAATGTACCTACCCAGAATGCTTGTCTGCAGCTTAACCACTGTATGCCATGTGACAATATTGTGAATGAAGGCGGTTTGGGGACTCTGTACACTACCAGCTTCTCAATGCAGAATCAGTGACCAAGCTCAAAATGATAGGTTCAAAAGGATGAGAGAGATGTCTCGGATAGGGAACACTGATTCTGAACTTCCATGCCCCAGCTTTAGCTGTACACGTTGTGCAATGCAGCATGGCAAACCTTGAGGCTTGTTACTGTACGTAATGCATGTAAATCAATAGGAAGGGGGACAAAAGGGACATTCCCACTGAGGGGTTCATCCACACGGTAAACCAAAGGGTTAATAGCAATACCCTACTACCCATTGCATATTATAGAGGTACAACCGCTATGCTATACAAGAGGTTAACTGCCCCCATTAATCATCATTTGCGACCTAACCACCCTCTCCGGGGCACCTACCCCTATAACCCACACACCCCTATGCCCACTCCCTATTGCTAAGGTAATTTACACTACAATACAAAGTGGCCCACCTTAGAACTCTGGACAAAACTGTTTCTGCAACCCAGTGCTAGATGTTTGAAGCACTTAACACCAGGTATAGCCACGGCCTAAAAAAACATAGTGTTAACTCCAAAGCTAACGCCATCAGCCTGCTGTGGATTCGCTCCGAGAAGGTCCACAGCTCTTCTGCAGATCATTAACACTAACAGCCGTTAAAGTTAATGGCAGGCCATCTTAGCATGAAGATGAGCCTTAATGTTGCATTTGGAATCTTTGAAGATCCCTGTTAGCACTTGTCGGTCGTTAACTTCCCTTAATGTTTCGTTAAGTCCCTGACAGAGCTCTGTGGAGCTAACACAGAGTGTTTATTTGCATTTCACTTCCCAGAATGGTTGTTTCCAACTTACCCACTGTTACACTGTATCACATGATAATGGAACAAATTAAGCAGATTTGGGGATTTGTATAAGATAGGGGCGGCCAACTCCAGTCCTCAAGTGCAACCAACAGGTCAGGTTTTCAGGATATCCCTTCTTCAGCACAAGTGGCTCAATCCTCGACAATTAAACAAAACAGAGACAAAATACGCAATAGAGGGGATTGTCGCTTAATAGCCATTGTTGTCACAGGGACCAGCAAATGTACCAGCAAGGGATAATGACGAAGGATGCGAAAGCTCCTCGACTCAACTACTGATTGAGCCACCTGTGCTGAAGCAGGAATATCCTGAAAACCTGACCTGTTGGTGGCCTTTGAGGACTAGAGTTGGCTTCCCCTGGTATAAGACATGCAGATACTCATGTGGCATCCTAACCTTGTGCTCTGTCTGTAGCTCCCTGTCTGTGGTTTGAGCATCATTGATTGAGGTTACTTTGGAAGAGAGGACAGATGCACAAAATAAAACAATGAACTGAAATAATCAATGCCAACTAATGAGCAAAAGCTACACAGGATATAACGTTATCTGTTATTTCATCATGGCAATTAAACAATTAGTAAATAGTCAATCGCTTTTATGCTTATAATAGCTTCTGTACCCGGCTTCGCCCGGGGAATGTAATATTGAATAGATTTCCATGCCCCTCCCCCCTCCGCTGGCGGCACATCTTCCGCCCCCCCCTCCCTCGCGGCACATCTCCCCCCCCCTCGCGGCCCATCTCCCCGCCTCCCCCCCCCCCCTGCTGCTGGATGTAGTGCGGGGTGAGATTTGTCTCTGTCTGTGTGCGTGTTTCCCCCGGCTGCCGGAACATGTCCCCCTCCCCCCCACCGCTGGCGGCACATCTCCCCGCGCTGCTTTGGCATGTCCCATCACTGCCAAATCCACAGCAAAATGTAGAGTGAAAGTTATGCTCCGGTGTGCCGTTTCTGAGATCTCGATGCTTCGGACATACAATCAAACAGACGGAATCCAACGTAGAATTATAGTATATATATTTATATATAAATAATATATATATATATATATATATATATATATATATGCAAATACAACTGTATGCTCATCTGCATGTCTTAGGCAGGTCTGCAACCCCGCCTTTCCCCATTATCACCCAGCATACAGCACTTCCACTGCAGCAAGGGATTCTGGGAAATGACATGCAAATGAGCACACAGTGTCACGCCAATGCATGCTGCTTTAAACACAGCTTTTAAGCAAGGACTTGGGAGATGCAGAGTCAATTAACCCACTCGGCTAAGGGTTGTTCATGTAATGTGAGCTTGAGACAAAAGGTGGCACTGTGTGCTCATTTGCATGTCATTTCCCAGAATCCCTTGCTGCAGTGGAAGTGCTGTGTGCTGGGCGACAATGGTGAAAGACAGGATTGCAGACCTGTCTAAGACATTAACAGTGTTGATCAATAAAGAGATTTGATCAGAAAGGTAACCCTCTATACGCAGCACTCTAAACCTGTATAGTATTTAATTATGGACATAAAGGGTTATCCAGCAAATAGTGCTGTCGGAATCACCGTAGAAGTCAAAAACAATAAATTTTATTACGTCTTAATTGACTTTAAAAACACAGATGCAGTATTAAAAATCCCCATTTAAGCGTGGCTATAGTAGATATTGATACCAAATAAGTGTTGGAAATCAAGCTATAATTTTATCAATATCCAGTCATCCAGACCTATACTGTAGGTATATAGTATGAAAACTGCTGAGAGGGCTTATGTTTGTATCAAAGACAAATGCTCCTATATACGTGATAAATTCACAAACAATGTTGTAACAGGTGTTGTCTAGGATCCCCTTTAACAAGGGTGTAGCTAGCCTTTAATTGGCTCTTGTTTTGTGTAAAGAGAGATCCAGCAATGTGTCTTTATATAGGTATTTGGAACATTGTATATATTCAGAATGTTAGGTGATACAAATGTCTGCCCGTATAGTCATACACATGTAGCAGTGAAGTGGTTTTTATGTATCATAGAGCCCAAAAATCTTAATTGCTGGCTGTATATCTTAACCACATGCAGTATCTATTTCAGCTGCTATTGCAAAAGACACCGCCGTGATATGTTTGCTACGGAGATGAAATCCTCTATTCAGAACATCACATAGATAGTACTGTGTAGCAATACACGGATAATGTCATAAGCCAACATAATAATACACTGATGTACCCAGGGTCTGCAGCAAACAGTTTGGAGTGCTGCAGATAATAGGTCGTATCTGGTGTGTATCAAACACTAGTAATATATGTTGCTACTGTTATTGCAAAAAATGTATATAGCTGTGATATGCACACTATACCCCATTAACTTATTATATCATATTGATTATGCAGTTTTGTAATAACCAGGTAATGACATGAGCCACACAACATAAGCCACAGATATACTCAGAGTCTGCAACGGTAGGTATGAAGTTGCAGATAGTAGAAAAAGCCGCTGCACAATACAAGCCTGCTCATCTGCTAGTGTCCGGATGATGCCACTAAATGTGACGTCACCGCCGTGACGCACAGCGGTCCCAGGCTTGGGATCAGTACCTGCCAACGACGACAGGGGCGAGTTGACTGCCTTAGGGGTGTCGGGTGTGAGCTCCCCGGTGATCGTGGAGCCTGGTGGCTCCAAAGGTAGGGTCACCCGGGCGATGGGCTAACCTCGTCATCGCGTCCTGGTGGAGGTGTCTCCCCCAGAAGATCTCTGCAGACCAGGGAGCGGATTTGACCTCATCAAGGTATCCGGTACAGCGGCCAAGAGCGACACTTACCCATGCGTGAGTAATCTCCAAGCTTTGTCTTCTCAAGACACGGCCTGCCCATAGACATTGAGCTGTCCACAGAGGATGTCACCGTTAAAGGGATTGCTGGAGAGGACAAAGACTGTGCTGAGACCACTCTGGTAGTTGTTGCCTCTTCCATGCGCACGATGGAGCGCTTCCTTCGCCATGTGGTGGACCGAGGAAAGAGATTAAACCTCCCTGTCTCCAGCGAGACGAAACCGGAGGATCTGGCCAGGGTCAATACCCAGAACCCCGTACTATTTTTTCTGCGAGGGGGAGGCGATGGTTTGGGCGGTAGAGACTGTAACACCTGATCTTGAGCTCCAAAAGACTCAAAGGAGTCAAGGTGGGATACCCTCACCCAATCAGTTAGGGGCACTCCACTCTGAGACTCAGCTGGCCTTGGGTATCCACGCGAGTATGTCGGGTACCGGTGTACAAATGCATGTTGTGTGTGGTGTATCAGTTGCAATGCATTTTTCATTATATAATCCCCTCTTACATGGTTCCTACCCAAGCGAGATCGTTGGGATTCTGCGAGGGGGAGAATGTAGCCCTGGTCTTATTTTGCCTCCAGAGACCCCCTCTGTAGCGTGCCGAGCGATCGCGGGTGCCGCCTGAGGCAGCGACGGACCCGCCGGCACAACGCAAACGTGGGTGCCGGAGCAGGGATCGCTAGCGGGGGCCGCCATGACAGGTTGCGCGAGCGTGCGCATTGGTCGCGCAGGCGCAGTAAGGGTAGCGCACGCGGTCCCAATGCTAAAGAGGTCCTGAGTGGACTACAATTCCGAGCAGCCTCTGGGGATTACCCTTTCACCCACATCACATGCAGCCAGCCAGCAAATAGGGTTTTGCAGCTTCTCCTGTGGAGGAAGGCTACAATGTTGCAGGGACCACGTTTGGCAGTTGGAGCTGGGAGCAGGAAGGGGAAGGCAGGGTGTAGGGAGCAAGTGGCTCCTGCACCAGGTAAGGTTCCCCAGATCCCAGGCATGCTCCAATCCCCACCAGGGTAGGGGGTGGGTACTGAGGGACGGCCCCTACTGCACCGACACACTTTATTCGAGCAAATACCCAGTATGTACCTGGCAGATACCTGGAATGCGCCGCTCCTCACCTCTGACAAGCCCCGTTGCGTTTGCCTTCCCAGCCTGGGTTCATGCCTGGCTGACGGGCGGCTGATCTGTTAAATGATAATGATTAGGATTTAATAGGCTGCAATGCTTCGCGTGTCTACCAGATGGCATAAATTCATGAATTATAATGTAGTATATATATATATACTGTGCAGTATTGCAGCCAGCGGGAATAAAATGCTTCAATCCCTGCCTGGAAAATACCTCAGTGCACTCGGGCAGAAAACAGTCACAAACCTCAATACACCCGGGTATACCCGAATTCGTGGGACTAGCCGAGCTCGAATAAAGTGTGTCGCCAGTGTAGGTTAGGGGACTCTGCCCTTAGGTGTGAGTGTGCAGCCTTGTCAGTGTCACGGCTGGTAGTGCTGTGAGCGCTGACAAGTAGGCACAGTGTGTGTGTGCAGTGCAGTGTAGCTGCAGGTACCGGTTGAGTGCAGTGCGGTTGCTGCAGGTACCGAGTGAGTGCAGTGGGTTGCTGCAGGTTCAGTGTGTGTGCAGTGCAGTTGCTGCAGGTACCGGTTGATTGCAGTGCGGTTGCTGCAGGTACTGTGTGAGTGCAGTGTGTTTGCTGCAGGTTTAGGTTGAGTAGTCAGAAGGGACCCGGGTGGTGAAGAGAGAGGTAGTGTGGGTGCAGGGGGTCAGTGACCCACCTGCATAGGACAGGCTACCCCGTAGGCCCCCAGGAATGTTCCCTGAAGACACCAAAGGTTGCTGTGCTGCAGGGACGGCCTATAGTAGTAGCGAGCATCACCCTTACTGTGTAGACCGCAAGGGACAAAGAGACAAGCGTGCAGAGCAGGTTGCTGGCGAGTCGTCTGGGACCAGACAGCTGGACATTGAGACACAGGAGACAGACCGCTGATTCACCTGACCCTTTGCGAAGAGGTACCGGTCACCGCCGTGACCGGTAGGTACTATAACAACAAGTGCACCAACACCGGTCAAGAACTGAGCCTATACTATCACTTTAATATATGGACACGGTGTGTGGGGCACGCGGTGAGGGGACGGAGACGTTGCTCCTGATGAGAGTGGCCGGGCCACTAAGGTTACACGTTAAGGTTATATTGCTATGACCAAGGAGGCGCGAGCTTCGCCCCCCCCCCCTCTCCTATTACCCCTCTACATAAAACATACAAATAACGAGAGGACACATTTATGGAGGTAAAAGGCCGCGGCTTATTTATTAAACACAAATGGGGATAGCGTACCACCTGTCCGCGCCAGAATGCTCAGAGCTGGGCAACACAAAGGGGGCACCCGGAAGTACGTCCCGGTGACCTACCCCCTCGCTTCAAACCCCCCGGTTACCAGCCCCGAGCCACTTCTGGCGGGACAAGCACCTACCCCCCCCCCAACTGCCGCCGCGACAAAGCAATTAGTCCACTGACCCCTCCATCATAATCTTTTCTTCCTTGTTTCAAATATTCTCTTACTTATCTGCAAAAGAAATGTTAACACTGAAAACAAATTTCTTTTTTTTTTTTTTAATTAACTTAACTCAAAGGGATGGGTGGGTGCGAAACTGCTCCAACGCCACGGAACAAGTGACAGTTGCTTGTTCCTTGGCTCTAATTTGAAACCCAACCGCCCCAACTGACTCCCTGATCGCGCTCGCGACCACCAGACCATGGTCAATTGCTGTTGCCACCCATACGGGCTAGGCCAGCTCTATAATATAGAGTGATAAGGTTCCGTGCATTATCATATAGTAAAGTTGGTTGCATCACATATGTGTTGTATGTTTCTTGCCCAGGGGAATCTCACATCACGGGGAACCTGGGTAAGTGGAGGCGCTGCGCTAAGTAAGTGTATAAGTGTTACCCCAGGCTCCCAGCTAGCGGAGGCTCAGATCTCCTGGAGCTGCAGGTGTCGTACAGTGACCAGTAGTTCCTTTGGGAGGGTTCAGAAAAAGGGCTACATACATATATATACATATACATATATATATACACACACACACACACATACACACTTTTCCATGGGAAGCAAGTCTCGTGTACATGTGTATATAAATGAAACACTCAGGGATATATATTTGTGGGATAGAGGACCTGTTGGCAGCATTTATAGGGAAAGTTTATTTGTAGAGATGAATATATACACAATAGTGAGAGCACTAAACTAATTATGTTCGACATGTGGTGGTTTGTTCTGCGGTATATTTATCGGTGTACAGTATAAGGATATATATCTGAGAAGCCCCCTCTCCTCTGTGTGGCAGACAGGAGCCATCTTGTGACAGACACACAAGCCATCACCTCATAGCCACCGACCATCGCCTCACAGCAAACACCCCTGCCACCCGTAAAAGGATGTTTAATCCGGATTCGCACTTCTTTCCAGTCATATTTATTAGTGGGACAGGGCTGCGCCAGTCACCGCCCCGGGACTGGCCAAGGCGAACATATACACATGCAATACGTGCTGCTGTACAGGAGGGTCCCTGCTCGGTGCACTCACTCTGCCCTGGAACTGCTTCTCACACACGTCGCTCATGGTGGCGGCTTCTGCTCTAACAAAGCAGATACTCGAGGGAAGGTCAGGTCGGCGGCGGCTGCTGCTCCGGCGCGTATCCCAGTCCCTCTGCGCTTTTTCCTCTCTGTCTTTTCTTCCTCCCCCTCCCCCCCCCCCACCCCCGTTGGTACATGTCAACCAACTGGCGGCACATTTCCCCGCCCCCCTCCCCCCGTTGGTACATCTCCCCCCGCTAGCTGGCACATCTCTCCCCCCTCCCCCCGCTGGCACCTCTCCCCCCCCCCCCCCGCTGCCACATCTCCCCTGCACATCTAACCATCTCACATCTCACACCAGTGATCCCCAACCTTTTTTGCTTGGAGGAACCCTTTAAGTATTTAGTAACATTTTGGGGAACCCCTATCTGGATGACACATGTTTGACAGGGGTAAATCACAAAATAGACGTGTAAAGCAGTAGGGTAATATATAATGATTAACTCATACTTTTGAATAAACAATGCGTATATATTTTGAAATGATTTTTGTTTAAACATCACCTTCCCCCCTGCATCTCACATCACCTCCCCCCCCTGCATCTCACATCACCCCCATGGATCGATCGATCTCTCTCCCCCTCTCCTCTCTCTCCTTCTCTCTCCTCTCCCTCCCCCTCCTTCTCTCCTCTCTCCCACACACAGTGTCACAGTCAGTCAGACACACATACACACACAGTCACTCACACACAGTTACACACAGTGTCACACTCACAGTCACACACAGTGTCACACTCACAGTCACACTCACACACACAGTCACACTCGCACACACAGTCACACTCATACACTCACACTCTGTCACACTGTCACTCACACACAGTCACACCCTCACACAGTCACACTCACACACCGTCACACCCTCACACAGTCACACTCACACACCGTCACACCCTCACACAGTCACACTCACACACAGTCACTTACTCACACAGTCACACTCATACACTCACACAGTCACACCCTCACACAGAAGCAAAGTTTGCAGCAAAAAAGCCTCTCTCTCTCTCACTCCTGTAGCTCACATGAGAAGCAGAAGCAGCAGCCTGAGTGCGGGTGGCCATGGGACTGCGGAGCCTCGGGAGGGGGGGGGAGCAGTGAGTGCGAGCAGCCATGGGACTGCGGAGCCTCAGGGGGTGGAGCAGTGAGTGCGGGCGGCCATGGGACTGCGGAGCCTCGGGGGGGGAGCAGTGAGTGCGGGCGGCCATGGGACTGCGGAGCCTCGGGAGGGTGGGGAGGGAGCAGTGAGTGCAGGCAGCCATGGGACTGCGGAGCCTCGGGGGGGGAGCAGTGAGTGCGGGCGGCCATGGGACTGCGGAGCCTCGGGAGGGTGGGGGGGGAGCAGTAAGTGCGGGCAGCCATGGGACTGCGGAGCCTCGGGGGGGGGAGCAGTGAGTGCGGGCGGCCATGGGACTGCGGAGCCTCGGGGGGGTGGGGGAGGAGCAGTGAGTGCGGGCAGCCATGGGACTGCTGTGAGCCTCGGGGGGGGGGTAGCAGTGAGTGCGGGCGGCCATGGGACTGCGCAGCCTCGGGAGGGGAGGGGAGCAGTGAGTGCGGGCGGCCATGGGACTGCGGAGCCTGGGGGGGGGAGCAGTGAGTGCGGGCGGCCATGGGACTGCGGAGCCTCGGAGGGGGGAGAGCAGTGAGTGCGGGCGGCCATGGGAACTGCGGAGCCTCGGGGGGAGCAGTGAGTGCGGGCGGCCATGGGACTACCGAGCCTCGGGAGGGGGAGGAGCAGTGAGTGCGGGCGGCCATGGGACTGCGGAGCCTCGGGGGGGAGCAGTGAGTGCGGGCGGCCATGGGACTGCAGAGCCTCAGGGGGGGGAGAAATGAGTGTGGGCGGCCATGGGACTGTGGAGCCTCGGGGGGGGGGGGAGAATTGAGTGCGGGCGGCCATGGGACTGCGGAGCCTCGGAGGGGGGGGGGAGCAGTGAGTGCGAGCGGCCATGGGACTTCGGAGACTGGGGGGGCTGGAGCAGTGAGTGCGGGCGGCCATGGGACTCCGGAGCTTCGGGAGGGGGGGGGAGCAGTGAGTGCGGGCGGCCATGGGACTGTGGAGCCTCGGGGGGAGGGGGAGCAGTGAGTGCGGGCGGCCATGGGACTGCGGAGCCTCGGGGGGGGTAGCAGTGAGTGCGAGCGGCCATGGGACTGCGGAGCCTCGGAGGGGGGGGAGCAGTGAGTGCGGGCGGCCATGGGACTGCGGAGCACGGGGGGGGGAGCAGTGAGTGCGGGCGGCCATGGGACTGCGGAGCCTCGGAGGGGGGAGAGCAGTGAGTGCGGGCGGCCATGGGACTGCGGAGCCTCGGGGGGAGCAGTGAGTGCGGGCGGCCATGGGACTACAGAGCCTCGGGAGGGGGGGGAGCAGTGAGTGCGGGCGGCCATGGGACTGCGGAGCCTCGGGGGGGGAGCAGTGAGTGCGGGCGGCCATGGGACTGCAGAGCCTCAGGGGGGGAGAAATGAGTGTGGGTGACCATGAGACTGTGGAGCCTCGGGGGGGGGGGGAGAAGTGAGTGCGGGCGGCCATGGGACTGCGGAGCCTCGGAGGGGTGGGGAGCAGTGAGTGCGAGCGGCCATGGGACTGCGGAGACTGGGGGGGCTGTAGCAGTGAGTGCGGGTGGCCATGGGACTCCGGAGCTTCGGGAGGGGGGGGGAGCAGTGAGTGCAGGCGGCCATGGGACTGCGGAGCCTCGGGGGGAGGGGGAGCAGTGAGTGCGGGCGGCCATGGGACTGCGGAGCCTCGGGGGGGAGCAGTGAGTACGAGCGGCCATGGGACTGCGGAGCCTCGGAGGGGGGGGGAGCAGTGAGTGCGAGCGGCCATGGGACTCCGGAGCCTCGGAGGGGGGGGAGCAGTGAGTGCGGGCGGCCATGGGACTGCGGAGCCACGGAGGGGGGGGGGAGCAGTGAGTGCAGGCGGCCATGGGACTGCGGAGCCTCGGGAGGGGGGGGAGCACTGAGTGCGGGCGGCCATGGGACTGCGGAACCTCGGGGGGGGAGCAGTTAGTGCGGGCGGCCATGGGACTGCGGAGCCTCGGGAGGGGGGGAGGGGGGTGGGAGCAGTGAGTGCGGGCAGCCATGGGACTACGGAGCCTCGGCTGAGAATAACTGCACTTTAAACAGAGCTCCGTTCCTAGAGAGGACACGCCCCTCCTTGGTAGCCACGTCCCCTCCCTTGGTAGTCACGCCCCCTCCCTTGGTAGCCACGCCCCTTGCTTTTACTGCTGTCCAGCCGAGTGAAACTTAAAATGTCCATAACTTGGCAGGTGAGTGACATGTGAAGCTCAAAATAGTTGCGTTGACCTACAAATCCGCCGCAGAACGTGCAGTGAAAGTTTCGTGGTGCTACGTGGTGCCGTTTGTGAGATTATGATGCTTCTGACATACAAAGCGGAACTCAACTTAGAATGATAGTATAGATAAATGTAATATTGATTTAATGCAATATTTTATACAGTACATATACAGAGCATATATCTATTTAACATCTGTGTATGTATGTACGTACGTATGTATGTAACCCCCCCCCCAGAGAGGTCTTTAGGTTACTATGATGTTATGGTGCTGTGGTGCTCACCTGCTGGTTCTCAGGAGGACTGAGTCTTCGCGATGATGTGGTGAGTAGGACAACCGAAAATGTATATATATAAGGAGCATGCTGCTGGTGAAAAGATTGGGCATACATATGTAGCCCTGTGTGGTTTGGGCTATAGTTCTGCCCTCCTCCTGGCAGTATTACCTAGTAAGGGCAGGTTTGCTAAAAGCAATCATGGGTTTTCCCCACTTCATGCCGTGCAGTGAGTCAGTGACGGTAGTGTCATCAGGCTCTGTGTCCAATTAGAGACACAGGGGTGGTGCCTGTTGGAGCTTACTGTAGTTTCTGATTTAGTCAGTTGGTCTCTACCCTTGAGAGAGACAGGGTACCCGTGCCAAGCTGCCAGGGCTCTGGTAGGCTTGAAGCCTCCCTTAGGGGAGTTTGGGGTAGACCCATACCTCCTACCCTAAAAGGGGGTAGGGAAAGAGCAAGAACCACTCTTGGTGCCCTTGGCCAGGATTGAGTTCAGGGACATCCTGAGGGTGAATACCTTCAAGTGCTGTGATTGAGACTGCTGCTAAATAAGAAGATCAAATAAAGACTGCTGCATTTTACCTATACCTCCTGCCTGAGAGTGAAGTAAAGCGTCCCTCTTTGATAAAGCGCCCCTGGCGAGAAACGCGTTACAGCAGGCCTGCACAACATATGGCCCGCCTGGCCTCTCTGCGGCCCGCGATGACTCCGGCCGGGCGCCTGTTAATTAATAATAATAAAAAATAAAGTTTTCATAAAATGGCGGGTATTCCGCTATCTCAACCCCCTCCGTTCCCCTCTCTCTCCCCCGTCCCCCCCAGCGCGAGTCGGCGGTGGTGCGCGGGGGCAGCAGCATGAGGAGCATGATGAGGATGCGGCAGCCATATTTTTTTATTTTTCAATAGCAGGATGCAGGGCTTTAGAGTAGAAGCAGGGGATTGGAGGTCAGAGCATGCTGGGGGCAGGGCTTAGTACCGGGGAGGATGTGCTGAGCTAAGGTGTGTATGTGCAAAAACGGGCTGAGGGGGGGGGGGGGGAAGGTGGGAGTGAAAAACGGGCTGTGGGGGGGGTAGGAGTGAAAAACGGCTGTGGGGGGGGGGGTAGGAGTGAAAAACGGGCCATGGGGGGGGGGGGTGGGAGTGAAAAACGGGCTGTGGGGGGGGGGGGGTGGAAGTGAAAAACGGGCTGTGGGGGGGGGGGGTGTGAGTGAAAAACGGGCTGTGGGGGGGGGTGGGAATGAAAAATGGGCTTTGGGGGGTGGGGTGGGAGTGAAAAACGGGCTGTGGGGGGGGGGGGTGGAAGTGAAAAACGGGCTGTGGGGGGGGGGGTGAAAAACGGGCTGCTGCAGGGGGTGGGGGTGTAAATCGGGCTGCTGGTGGGGGGGGGGCAAACGGGCTGCTGTGGGGTGGGGCAAACGGAGTGGTGTGGTGGGATGAGAAGGGGAGAGAGGGGGGAGAAGGGGGAGAGAGAGAAGGCAGAAGGGGGAGAAGAGAGAGAGAGGGGGGGGAAGGGAGAGAGTGGGGCAGAAGGGGGAGAGCGGGTGGAAGGGTGATTTCAGGTGCAAGGGGGGAAGTGATGTGAGGTGCAAGGGGGGAGAGTGATGTGAGGTGCAGGGGGGAGAGTGATGTGAGGTGCGGTGCAGGGGGGAGAGTGATGTGAGGTGCAAGGGGGAGAGCGATGTGAGGTGAAAGGGGGGAGAGGGATGTGAGGTGAAGGGGGTGTGATGTGTGTGCTGTGCAGTGGGGTATTCTGTGTTTTATGTGGAGGGGGAATATTATGTGTGGGTGAGGGGGAGAGATGGGGGTATGAGAGATAGATGGGGAGTATCGCAAAGGTTGATAGTGAGGGGTTCTTGGGGAGATATAAGGATGATGATGAGGGGTGCTGGAGGAGAGATGGTGATGATGATGATGATGATGATGATGATGATGATGATGATGATGATGATGATGATGATGATGATGATGATGATGATGATGATGATGATGATGATGATGGTGATGATGATGATTTTACCCGTGTGGCCCAATTTTTTTTTCTTTGGAGCAGTTCTGCCCTTCTCACTTTACGAATTGTGCAGGCCTGCGTTAGAGGTTTCTCTTTTTAATTAGTTGATGACTCAATACATTTTTGTTATTTTTTCTTTGGCCTCCAGTTCTCTCCCTTTTTTGCTGTGCTCCTAGTTTCTCTCCTGTCTCATCTGAGAGTGAAGTCTATTGGGAGGAGGGGAATGAGTTATTTCTGCAGATACTTCTACCCCATACAGGTGGGGGCTGCACAAGATGGAGGCGCTGCACCTGTAAGTGGAATTCGGGCACAACCCCAGAAGCCTGTCCTGCTATTCCCCTATAGCATCAAGCGGAAGACTCAGGGCCCCCTGTTGCCAGCAGGTATGCACCACCTACACCGATGTAACCGGAGTAGCATTTCCCTTAGGAGACCCTATGTGAGATTGGGGGGGGGAGGAAACAGGGTTACACATATGTGAAAAAAACAGAAAGTGAATCCCTGCGCTTCTCCAATTGGGCTAACAGTAAATGGGGAAATAAATATACATATTGAAACCTAAGCCTGTAAGACAAAGTAGACTTTTGATTACATCCTTTGATCAAATAATGACAAGCCTCTAACCAACGGCAAGGTAAGTCTCAGTAGCAGGTCCCTATCCTAAAGCAAACCTCTCGCAGCTTGACTTTTCTCTCCATGGTTAGAGCTCTGCTCGTAGGACCATTTCCCTTGACTAGGCCTCCTAGGAGCATGAGGACCCTGGGCTAGTCTTTACCCCTTTACCCCCTGATAGGGCAAGGTAGAACCATGCCTACTCCCTAAGGTGCAGGCTACTCTGGGAAAACACAGCTACATTTGATAGGGAGCCATCTTTTATGCCAGGGGAGGGACTCAGGCCTAAGCTCCAGTAACTGGGCAGCACTACTGATGTGAACCCCCCGCCCCCCTGGCACATGCTCCAACGGTTTCCAGACTAGCACATAGAATCCACAACAAAATAACATCCCAGTGGGGAGACTGACATGCTGATCCATGCAAGGGGAGTTTAACCCTAACACTGCCTGCTCCTTACCAGGACTTATAATGTGAGGGCCGGGAATAAATAGCCAGGAGCACTTGGCTATCTATCTATCTATACAGTATGTTGCCCCCTTTCCCTATACGTAAGGGAACTACGCGGGGAACTACGTGTGCTGCTGTACCTGTCTGCTCACAGGAGGCCTAAGTCTTCACCTCTGGAGCCTGGGGTGAGCTTTGTCACCATGCATGCAGCGCCTCCACCTATGAGGGATCCCAACGTTGGTGGGATAACCCCTCACAGGAACAAATAATAGACCCGTATTAAGCAATACACCACACAATGTATATAACTAACTTTTACTGTGCACACACTAAACACAGATAACACACATTATCAAGTACTAACAGTATAATGCTGTGACCCAAAACACTGAGTGGTTCCCCTAAAGTACTGAGGGTGCTGTGGCACCAATAACCCCTGGTTTCCGTCCCAGAAATCCCACTCAAATGTGAGGTAGCGCTACCCCCTGTGGATGTTGGTGCACGCTGGGTACCTGCCTAGGTACTGCAGTACCCAGGAGCCCCTTGCAGAGGTGTGTTGGAGTAGGTCCCACGCAGCGGGGCCTCCGACAACAATTCCCCTCTCTCCTAAGGGTCCAGATCCTCCTCGCAGTGTGAGCTCCAGCCAGAGAATCTCACACAATGTCTCAAAGTACTGTGGCCGGGTCCCAGGTCGCAGATCGCCGTGTGGATGTCTGTCCACCGGAACAGTAGTACAGTCACAAGTATAATGGGAAGCGTCCCTATCTGGGGCCTTCCCTACAAGACAGACTCTGATATAGCTCAGGGCCTAGGATGCAAGGTCTAGGCCTATTCCAGGAAGCTACTGCTCCCTGGACACTACCTGTCTCTTCGGTGCCACCGTCAGACTGAAGCACGTGCTCCCCTCACCCTGAGGATAGCCTGTTCCTCCAACTGCTCTAGTCCCATTCGCTGGGACAGTCCCATGTGTGCAATACCTCCCTCTAAGGATTCTGGTATGTGTAGTTCTGCTGTTCTCTATGCGGAACTAAAACCAAAATGGCCACCTCACTCCTGACTGCGCATGCGCGCCTCGCGGCCCTACGCATGCGTGCCTATCCAACATGGCTGCCTCCACACTCCCGATGACGTGGAACTCCGGGTCGATAACCAGACAGATCCCCGCACCGGAGGCAGGGTAGGGCACTCCTCTACATATGTGTCTATCTACAGTATGTACCTTTCTATCTATCTATCTATCTATCTATCTATCTATCTATCTATCTATCTATCTATCTATCTATCTATCTATCTATCTATCTATCTGTCTGTCTATCTACCTATTTATCTATCAATTTACCAAACTATTTATCTGCCATTTATCTATCTATCCATTTATCTTCCATCCATCTATCTATAATCTATATCTTATCTATCTATCTATCTATCTATCTATCTATCTATCTATCTATCTATCTATCTATCTATCTATCTATCTATCTATCTGTATGTCTGTCTATCTATTTACACACATAAGTGACAGTAGATGAATTTACCTTTCATTGGTAAACCACAGCAGTCCTGAAAGAGTTATATCAGAAGCTAACAATGCCCATAACCATCACTTAACCCAACATTTCTATCAATACAATCCTTTACCTGTTCAGTCCAATGCAATGTGCTGCTTGGCCCTGCAGCACTAAAGGGATTAAATGTAACTTGCTTAAGAAAAGCATTAATTTAAAAGCCATTTGAGGCTGTTCTGCAAAGCATTTTTCTTACCCACAGGTCTTTTTCTGGGAGGATAATGAACGGATCAGTAAGGTCGTGTTTGTGCCTGCCTTTATTGCTTTGCCTCTGAGCTTTATAATAAGCTGATATTGACTTTTACTAAGGTTAACAGTGAGAAGTATTGGGAGAGAATTCTGTTTATTAGTACATAATATTTGCTCTTCAACTGTAGCGATCGGGATTCTGCTTCATGCAATGTACAGTATTTCATTAAAGCAGCAGTAACATTTATTTATTTTATTTATGTATAACAACATTTACTGTATATATCGCCCTTATCCACAGCGCTGTATATTAGTTAGTAAAACATGTTTGGTTGGCTGGCAGGGGAGGGAACATTATGGACCGAGCTACAGTATGGGTTGGGAGTATTTAAGAGCATGCTTGGTTGGTGGACAGGGGTTGTGGTAAGGTCTCTGGATTTAATCTGGTCAGTGGCATGGTGATGGGTCTGACAGTGGGAGACAGTGGTACCAATTGTATCTATGAGGTGGCTGACTTTGGAGGGTTTTGGAGAGGCTTTAGGAAGTTTAGGAAGGGGTGAGTGTAGGGGAGATCATGGGCATTGGGGAGGGTTGACTTAGCTTACAGAATTGTAAGGTCTGGATGTGCAAAAGTATTCTGGCCAGAGCAGAACAAACTGCGGGAACCCTAAGCAAACAAACTGCAATAAATAACTTCTGCTCGTGTGATCGTTCCAGGAGCCAACACTAGAGATGCTGTAGACCAAACTGTCAAAATTCAAGCAACTTTTCTGCAATGTCTTTACTAACATCTGATCTGCGCACAGAAATCTGCTGGCGGTTTGCATTGTATGTACAGATGCAGCGGCCGTTATTCGAACATTTCTCGATCTGAGTTTCAAGAATGTCTCGAGATTCTCACAAAATTTTCTCTGGCAGACTAATGGCCAATCGGATTAACACAGCAGGGGTCCCTGCTGTGTGAGTCCTACCGGGTCTGTCTGTCTGTAAGAGACGCGCAGTAAGAGGCTGAATCAGTCACTTTAACTGCGCGCCTCTCACAGGTGATCGCAGGGTTTTGATTAAAATTCTAACACCACAGTATTGTAGCAGGCGGTCTACGGAGCTGAACCGCATTGATTTCAGGTCCGCAGATCCCCTTCTTCCTGAGATACAGGCCCCGTTATGGGGTGCCGGTATCTCCTATGCATGGAAATGTCTCGCGTCACGGGATCGTGAGGCCTAACCACCCACCCTGGACCCACTATACCCACCCTGTACCCATTGAGGGGCATAGTAGTACATCATACTCATATAATATGTGCATGATAAGCTACTATAGCAGTCACACTAATACAAAAGCTTGAATGTCAAAAACATACAATACTAAAACAGCTTTTTTGATGAAAAGCTACTGATTGGATCTTTCTGCATAGGCCCCTGAGATGGATACATCCTAATCCGCCATCGGATTTATTACGCCCAGATTTTGGGAAATCCACAATCAGATTTTCAGATTTTTCAGATATATATCCCCTCAAACGTCTTCCCATATAAATTATGGAGAGACACCTGTGCTCACAAAGGAACACACCTTAGGTACCTGGGAGATATGCAAAGTATATTTAAATGACTTACTTTCTAAAGGGATTTCTATAAGGCCTATATTGACAAACACTTAGGCACCTTGTGAGGAAGGGATACTGGTATCAGGCCTTACAGGATCACAACCCCCAACATCTGCTTTTCCAGGGAACAGCTCTAGGAGTGTGAGCTAAACCAGGTGCTAGGTAGCACCACTGTCTATGGCTATTAGAATACCTACCAGGTTTCCCAAGTTTGCTCCTTTTTCTGCACAAAGAATATTGAACTGGCAACAGAAAAAAACACGCCGGCGGACATCCGCATATAGTGCAGAATTTCCATTTATAATTATAGTTACTTCGTTACATTCATTTATAAAAATGTTTTACCAAGAAGTAATACGAGAATCGCCTCTTGTTTTCAAGTATGTCCTGGGCACAGAATTATGATAACAAGACAAGGTTACATTAAATGAACAGAGGTTATACTGTTACATTCAATTCACAGACATTTCATGGACAGTAAGAGATATGATTATGAGTGTATGTAACATTTACAGACAATATTAAAATTGTGTTAGGAGAGGTAGGATAAGCCGGCAATGTGTTAGAAGAGATCCTGCCTCAAGGAGCTTACAATCTAAACGGCAGGGTAAGCTGAAACATTGTGTACAGGGGATAAAAGAGCTAAGTTTCAGATTCAAATAGAGCAGCATTAACATTACTAAACATCAATGAATGGCAGCAAACGGCTCACACCCTATGTCTGCGCTAAAGGCTGCCCGCCTCTGGGGCGATGCAGATGTAGACTGAAGGGCTTCAGATTGAATGCAGCTCTGATTTCAGAGTCCTTTGTACTCAAGGGTCATAAATATTCCAGCGGGTGGGGTTGACAAACACATAGCACAAACGCAGATGTTAACCCATAGTACGCTGGTTCTGTGCAGAGGTGAGCAGCTCTTGGGCATCCACCTTTGGGGCGACACATAGTAGATGAGGATGAAAAAAGACATATGTCCATCAAGTTCAGCCTGTGCTAAAAATAGATGACAGATACTTATCCTATATTTGTACGTACAGTATATTGATACAGAGGAAGGCAAACAGAAAACCCCAATAAATTTATCATCCAATGATATCTCATAAGCGTAAAAATAAATTCCTTCCTGACTCCCAATAATGGAAATCGGATTACTCTTGGATCAACATCCTTCCCATGTTTACTTATTTGGTATATCCCTGTATTCCTTTCCCATCTAAAAAGATGTCAAACCTTTTTTTGAAGATATCTATTGTATCTGCCATCACAGTCTCCATGGGTAATGAATTTCACACTGTAACTGCTCTTACTGTAAAGAACCCTTTCCTTTGTTGCTGTTGAAATCTCCTTTCCTCCAACCTTAAGGGATGACCCAATGTCATTTGTACTGCCCTTGGAATGAATAGTTCTTTTGAAAGCTCCTTGTACAGTCCCCGAATATATTTGTTTATAGTTATCAAGTCCCCTCTTAGACGCCTCTTTTATAATGTAAACTAATCTAATTTAGCTAATCTCTTCTCATAAATCAGAATTTCAATCTCTTTATTTATTTGGTGGCTCTTCTCTGTGCTTTTTCTAGTTCCATAATATATTTTACTATAGTCCATATTCAAGGTGTGATCTTACTAATGTTTTATAGAGGGGCATAATAATGTTTACTTCCCTTTCATTCATTAACAAAATACGATCTTGCTTGACTTTACAGCTACTGCGTGATATACAAGCACTCCTAAATCCTTGTCTATGAAGGATTCTCCAATTGAATGTATATGTTGCCTGTTTATTCTTATTGCCCAAATGCATAACCTTACATTTATCTGTATTAAACCTCATCTGCCATTTACCTGCCCACGTTTCCAGTCTCTCCAAGTCCTTCTGGAGAGAAATTACATCCTGCTCTGATTCTACTACCTTTCACAATTTAGAATCATCAATAAAGATGGAGACTTTTCTCTATATGCCAATCTCAAGGTCATTATTAAGCAAGTTAAAAAGCAGGGGTCCCAGTACTGATCTTGAGATACTCCACTCACAACTTTAGCCCAACCTGTAAACGTTCCATTTACAACAACTCTCTTGTGTGGAACCATATCTAAAGCCTTTGCAAAATGTAAGTAGACAACATCAACCGCATTACCCTGGTCTAAATTTCTACTTACCTCCTCAAAGAAACAAATAAGTTTAGTTTGACATGACGTATCCTTCATAAATCCATGCAGACTAATACTAATAATGTTGTAGTCCATTAGGTGTTCCTGAATATTATCCCATATTAAACCTTCAAGTACCTTCCCCACTAATGTTGTTAGGCTTACAGATCTGTAATTCCCCGCTTGTGATCTGGCTCCCTTTTTAAATATAGGCACCACATCTGCTTTACGCCAATCTTGTGGGACTGAGCCTGTGGAAATTGTGTCCATGAATATTAAATGTAATGGTTTGGCTATTTCTGAACATAGCTTCTTAAGAACTATAGGATGTATGCCATTGGGGCAAGGTGCCCTATTTACTTTAATTTTACCAAGCCTCCTATGAACTGCTTCCTCAGTTAACCAATTGTTTGTTGATATAGAGGTTGTGGCTTCCTCCTGCAGCACTATCATTACAATTGATTCTTCCCTGATAAACACAGAGGCAAATAATTTGTTTAATACCTCTGCTTTTTCCTTATCTCCAATAATTTGCCTGCCTATCTTGCAGTGAAAGAGTCCTATATTTTCTTTTCTAATTCTTTTATTATTAAGTTACAGAAATAACTTTTTAGGGTTTTCCTTACTTTCTATTTCAAATCTTTTTTCACTTTCAATTCTTGCAAATTTGATTGTCCTTTTGCAATTTTTGTTACATCTACTATATATTTGTGAAATCACTGTATGTCTGCGTCCCAAGGGTCAATCGCATTGGACCTTGGCCCTGTCACTCCGGCTCTGGCCATGCCCGCCCCCGCACACCTCTCATTGGCCTACGTCCAACACCAATGCCACACTGTCCCACCCCTCACTGACTCTCATTGGCCTGCGTCCAATGGCCGCCCCCGCACACCTCTCATTGGCCTGCGTCCCACCCCTCACTGACTCTCATTGGCCTGCGTCCAATGCCCGCCCCCGCACACCTCTCATTGGCCTGCGTCCCACCCCTCACTGACTCTCATTGGCCTGCGTCCAATGCCCGCCCCCCGCACACCTCTCATTGGCCTGCGTCCAACACCAATGCCCTAATACAGTGTTTCCCAAACTGTGCGCCGCGGCGCCCTGGTGCGCCGCGGCTTGGCTAGAGGGGCGCCGCGATCAGGGCCGCCAGCAGCGGGAAACAAGGGCTGCTAGCTCATTTAAAAAAAAAAAAACAACCTCTGAGGGGAAGCAGAGGAGCGGTCACGTGACCGCTCCCATCCAATGGGACTGCAGCCTGCCCGGCATTGCAACTTCAGTGCCCGGCATTGCAACTACAAAGCCACCAGACAGCAGTGTGTGTGTGTGTGTGTGTGTGTGTGTGTGTGTGTGTGTGTGTGTGTGTGTGTGTGTGTGTGTGTGTGTGTGTGTGTGTGTGTGTGTGTGTGGTGTATATGTGTGTGTGTGTGTGTGTGTGTGTGTGTGTGTGTGTGTGTGTGTGTGTGTGTGTGTGTGTGTGTGTGTGTGTGTGTGTGTGTGTGTGTGTGTGTGTGTGTGGTGTATGTGTGGTGTATATATATATATATATATATATGTATATATGTGTGGTGTGTGTGTATATATGTGTGGTGTGTTTATATATATATATATATATATATATATATATATATATATATATATATGTGTGTGTGATGTGTGTGTGTGTGTGAATATATTTATCAAAGTTGCACAATGTTAATAATTTATTCTCACATGTCTTTTTTTTTTAAATGTTTAAAATATTATATAATATACACACACACACACACACACACACACAGCTACCAAGTCACAAACACACACAGTGATACCCGCCTCCCAAGCGCGCTTGCTGTCTCCTCTGCCAGGACAGCAAAAAGCTCCTGGTAGAGCGAGCGGCAGCAAGCAAGAGCGAGCAGCAGCACCTAAGCGCTTACTATGTCCCAGGCCGGAGGAACTATAGCCGCGTTGATTACAGATGCAGGGGCTTTGTGCATCTGTTCAGCCCGGCTCAGCGACGCTGAGCTGCCTACGCTGAGAGAGGGAGGCCCGGCGCTCACGCTGGAGGAGCAGCACCGGGAGACAGATGTCTCCCAGCAGCACTGCAGCGTCACCCCCCCCCCCTCCCTCCCCCGCAGCACACCGGCCCTCCCCCCACGTGGCACAGGCCCCCGCAGCACTGACCTCCCCCGTGCAGGGACCGGGCCGTTCAGCCATACCCTCCCCCACCCCCCCGTATCTGTGTGTATTTATTTGTGTGTGTGTGTGTATCTGCATCAGTGTGTGTGTATCTGTGTGTATTTATTTGTGTGTGTGTGTGTGTATTTATTTGTGTGTGTGTGTATTTTTGTGTGTGTGTGTATTTATGTGTGTATTTATTTGTGTGTGTCTGAGAGAGAGAGTGAGGTCAGAGAGAGAGAGAGAGAGAGAGAGAGTGAGGTCAGAGAGAGAGAGAGAGTGAGGTCAGAGAGAGAGAGAGTGAGGTCATAGAGAGAGAGTGAGGTCATAGAGAGTGAGGTCAGAGAGAGAGAGAGAGGGGGGGGTCAGAGAGAGAGTGAGGTCAGAGAGAGAGAGAGAGTGAGGTCAGAGAGAGAGAGAGAGAGTGAGGTCAGAGAGAGAGAGAGAGAGTGAGGTCAGAGAGAGAGAGAGTGAGGTCAGAGAGAGAGAGAGTGAGGTCAGAGAGAGAAAGAGATAGAGAGTGAGGTCAGGGAGAGAGAGAGTGAGGTCAGAGAGAGAGTGAGGTCAGAGAGAGAGAGAGAGAGTGAGGTCAGAGAGAGAGAGAGAGAGAGAGTGAGGTCAGAGAGAGAGAGAGTGAGGTCAGAGAGAGAGAGAGTGAGGTCAGAGAGAGAGAGAGAGAGAGTGAGGTCAGAGAGAGAGAGTGAGGTCAGAGAGAGAGAGAGAGAGAGAGAGAGAGAGAGAGAGAGAGAGAGAGAGAGAGAGAGAGAGAGAGGTCAGAGAGAGAGAGTGAGGTCAGAGAGAGAGAGTGAGGTCAGAGAGAGAGAGAGTGAGGTCAGAGAGAGAGAGAGTGAGGTCAGAGAGAGAGAGAGTGAGGTCAGAGAGAGAGAGTGTGAGGTCAGAGAGAGAGGGAGGTCAGAGAGAATGTGAGGTCAGAGAGAGTGTGAGGTCAGAGAGAGTGTGAGGTCAGAGAGAGAGAGAGTGTGAGGTCAGAGAGAGTGTGAGGTCAGAGAGAGAGAGAGAGAGGAAGGTCAGAGAGAATGTGAGGTCAGAGGTCAGAGAGAGAGAGAGTTTGAGGTCAGAGAGAGAGTGAGGTCAGAGAGAGAGAGTTCTGAGAGAGAGAGTGAGGAGAGAGAGTGAGGTCAGAGAGAGAGAGTGCGGTCAGAGAGAGGTCAGAGAGAGAGAGAGTGAGGTCAGAGAGAGTTAGAGTGTGTGAGAGAGAGTGAGAGTGTCTGAGAGAGACACCAACTGCGCACTGCAACTGTTAGGTATGTTTGTACACCTACAGTATGTATGTATGTACACCTTTGTTTTTACTTTGGGCGCCGCGTAAAAATCCTGATCGCCTTGGGGAGCCTTGAAAAAATTCTGATTGCCTTGGGGAGCCTTGAACCGAAAAAGTTTGGGAACCACTGCCCTAATAATTCACACTATCCCACCCCTCACTGAGTTTTGGGAACGCTTTGCTTTTGCAACACCTAATCCTCTAATCCTCAACCTGCTCTGGGGCCACGCTTCACAGCTATCAAAACCTTCACGTCTGCTACCACAGACTGCCGAATCAGGTACAGAATCTACACACAACGCACAAACACAGCACACACACACATTCACACAACACCAAACACTGCAGACTGCCTCTTCAAACCCCCCCTCCACGCCACACATCTCCCTCCCGCAACCGGACCGCGAGGCCGCGGCCTCCACTCACACACCATGGCAACGATGTCCCTCCCCCTATCCCGCCACCTCACACAGTGTAGCTCCCGCGAACCGCACAGCACGCCTCATCTCCTGCACCTCACACAGCTCCCTACCGCAACCAGACCGCGAGGCCCCCTACCCCGCTACACCATGCCACCAATGTCCCTCCCCCTATCCCGCTACCTCACACAGTGTAGCTCCCGCTACACACCACTCCCTCCCGCTACACACCACTCCCTCCCGCTCCATTCCCTCCCCGGCGGGGGAACAGGCAGGCTGCCACGCGGCGCCTAAGATGGCGGACCCCCTTCCTCCCTCGCGCTCCATTCCCTCCCGCTCCACTCCCTCCCGCTCCACTCACCACCCTCCCGCTACACACCACTCCGTCCCGCTACACACCACTCCCTCCCGCTACACTCACCTCCCTCCCCGGCGGGGGAACAGGCTGCCACGCGGCGCGTAAGATGGCGGACCCCCTTCCTCCCTCGCGCTACATTCCCTCCCGCTCCACTCACCTCCCTCCCGCTCCATTCCCTCCCGCTCCATTCCCTCCCGCTCCATTCCCTCCCGCTCCATTCCCTCCCGCTCCATTCCCTCCCGCTCCACTCAGCTCCCTCCCCGGCGTGGGAACAGGCTGCCACGCGGCGCGTAAGATGGCGGACCCCCTTCCTCCCTCGCGGCGCCGAGTGAGAAGATGGCGGCGGCCGGAAGTACAGGTAGGTGTCGCGTGTGTGTGTGTGTGTGTGTGTGTGTGTGTGTGACACTGCCCCCCCTCCTGTCCACTGCCCCCTCTCCTGTCCACTGCCCCCCCTCCTGTCCACTGCCCCCCCTCCTCCTGTCCACTGCCCCCCCCCCTCCTGTCCACAGCCCCCCCCTCCTGTCCACAGCCCCCCCCCCTCCTGTCCACAGCCCCCCCCTCCTGTCCACAGCCCCACCCCTCCTGTACACTGCCCCCCCTCTCCTGTCCACTGCCCCCCCTCTCCTGTCCACTGCCCCCCTCTCCTGTCCACAGCCCCCCCCTCCTGTCCACTGCCCCCCCTCTCCTGTCCACTGCCCCCCCTCTCCTGTCCACTGCCCCCCCTCTCCTGTCCACTGCCCCCCTCTCCTGTCCACTGCCCCCCTCTCCTGTCCACTGCCCCCCCTCTCCTGTCCAGTGCCCCCCCTCTCCTGTCCACTGCCCCCCCCCTCCTGTCCACTGCCCACCCCCTCCTGTCCACTGCCCCCCCCCTCCTGTCCACTGTCCACCCCCTCCTGTCCACTGTCCACCCCCTCCTGTCCACTGTCCACTGCCCCCCCCTCCTGTCCACTGTCCACCCCCTCCGGTCCACTGTCCACTGCCCCCCCCTCCTGTCCACTGCCCCCCCCTCCTGTCCACTGCCCCCCCCTACTGTCCACTGCCCCCCCTACTGTCCACTGCCCCCCCCTCCTGTCCACTGCCCCCCCCCTCCTGTCCACTGCCCCCCCCTCCTGTCCACTGCCCCCCCCTCCTGTCCACTGCCCCCCCCTCCTGTCCACTGCCCCCCCCTCCTGTCCACTGCATCCCCCTCCTGTCCATTGCCCCCCCCCTCCTGTCCACTGCCCCCCCTCCTGTCCACTGCCCCCCCCTCCTGTCCACTGCCCCCCCTCCCCCCTTCCCACTGCCTCCCCTCCCCCTTCCCACCGCCTCCCCTCCCCCCTTCCCACCGCCTCCCCCCCCCTTCCCACCGCCTCCCCCCCCTTCCCACCGCCTCCCCTCCCCCCTTCCCACCGCCCCCCCCCCCCTTCCCACCGCCCCTTCCCACCGCCCCTTCCCACCGCCCCCCCCCTTCCCACCGCCCCTTCCCACCGCCTCCCTTCCCACCGCCTCCCCCCCCCCTACCCACCGCCTCCCTTCCCCCTCCGCTCCCCTTTCCCCCCCTCCGCTCCCCTTTCCCCCCCCCTCCGCTCCCTTTTCCCCCCCCTCCGCTCCCCTTTCCCCCCCTCCGCTCCCCTCCACGCTCCCCTCCACCCCCCCTCCCCTCCACCCCTGCACCCCCCTCCCCTCCACCCCCCTCCCCTCCCACCCCCTCCCACCCCTTCCCCCCCCTCCTCTAACCCTTCCCCCCCCCGCTCCTCTAACCCTTCCCCCCCCCCGCTCCTCTAACCCTTCCCCCCACCCCGCTCCTCTAACCCTTCCCCCCTCCTCCACCCCTTGCCCCCCTCCTCCACCCCTTGCCCCCCTCCTCCTCCCCTTCCCGCCGCCCTTCGCCTTCCTGCCCGCCTTACCGCCTCCCCACCCCCGCCTCTGCCTTTCACCCGCCCTTACTCCGGCCGCCTCTGCCTTTCACCCACCGCCTCACAGCCGCTGCACGCACTCAACAGACACCCGCCACACTCGACACATACCTGCCGCCACACACACCTGCTGCCTCCCGCCCCTACGCACCGACATCACTGTCCCACCGCCTCACACCCTAGCAGGACCCCCACGCACAGACAGCACTCACAACCCACGCGCCACCCGCCGCCTCACACCCTAGCAGGACCCCCACTCACAGACAGCACTCACAACCCACGCGCCACCCGCCACCTCACACCCTAGCAGGACCCCCACTCACAGACAGCACTCAAAACCCATGCACCACCCGCCGCCTCACACCCTAGCAGGACCCCCACTCGCAGACAGCACTCACAACCCACGCGCCACCCGCCGCCTCACACCCTAGCAGGACACACGCCTCACATTTTTACATCACTTATGGCACCAAAATATACATTGTACTGTGGTGTGGTTACAATAAACCATTTTTATACAACATCGTATTACATTTTCTTCCATCTTTCTTTTCAATATTATTATCCAACCTTTACAACAAATACTCACCTATTGTTCCACAATTTATAAATAATACTACCTATTACGCATTTACATCCCGGGCAACGCCGGGTCTCTCAGCTAGTTCCTTATAATTCTGATACGATGTCTCTGTCCCTTCTGACTTAAAGAATTTAAACGCCTGCCTCTTCTTTTCCATTTCCTCCCCTACCTGTTTATTTAGCCACATTGGTTTTGACTTATTTCTTTTATACTTATTACCCAAGGGTATACACTGATAAGTGTGCTTTTCTAACAATGTTTTAAAGACTGCCCATTTATCTTCCACATTTTCCCTGCAAGAACATCATCCCAATTTATTCCTTATAGATTAGTCTTTAGTTTATTAAAATCCGTCTTTCTAAAATGTTAAATCTTTAAATGATATAGAATATAAACAATGTACACTATGGTTTATGCATTAGAGGTGATGTTCTCCCAGAAAAAATGTAAATCTTCAAGTAAATGCAGCTACAGGAATGTCCCATGTTGTCAGATTCCTGACACATCTAGGAGCAGGGAAGTGGAAAATAACAAAGCGGTGGAACTGCGTTTTGAATGAGTTTTCTACATAATGGTGGTCATCACAGTGATCAGTCCATTTCTTTTAATATCCCTATACAAACCGGTTCCACTGCAACCTTGGACATGTTAACATCAACAGCTCTGGTTCAAGAAGATCTATAACTTGTAGAGATGGGTGAAACCTTCGGAATCCGTTCTTCACAAGCAACATTGCAAATGCAATCATTTCAGCTCTTCTACTGAAACTTCAAGCAAGGGAGTCTCGGAGGAGAGACACTACTGTTTTTCTGCAAACTTAGCCAATAACTTAGAAGCTCACTTCTTGTTTACTTAGGAAACATTCATCTTCCCTCTGTTCTTGTGTTTTGCAGTCTGCAAATGCCTTTGGCGGCACCAACATCTGGGAAAATGTCTCAGCTTATCAACTTACACAATTTATTTTTAACATAACCAGGTCACTTCTGATAGAGAAACGTACAGTATGTGATATTTAAACGTACTATTTTTTTTTAATTATAAAGGTAATTCACTGTATATGCTATTAACCTCTTAGTAAACCTTCGAGGTCAGCTGGTCATGGAAACCCATGACTAGCTGACCGCATGTGCTACTATGGGGTTTATATAATGTACAAATGTAATTTATCATCCCCGATTCCATGTTCCATGTTGGTTTAGCTTATATTGCCTATGTATATATTATTAATAATAATAACTTTACTTCAAATAGCACTTCTCCCAGTGGGACTGAAAGCGCGTCACAATTCCAGTATAGCGCGCGGGACACAGCGCGTGGGAATGTTACAGTCTCTGCCCAGATGAGCTTACAATCTATGATGTTGGTGCTTTTGGCTAAGGGAGATAAAGTGACTTACCCAAGGTCACAAGGAGCACCGGGAACTGAGCCAGGGTTCCCTAATTTCTACCTTCTTGTCCTTGTTTATAACGTCAGTGTCTTTACTCACTGAGCCAATCCATCTCTCCGCTACAATATGTACAGTATATATAATGGGCATTATATACATAGGTAAGATCGGTCTAACGCCAACCTGCAGTGAGTGAATATGTAAATATTTACATTTGGATCTACGAGCAGATCCATATTCTGGGTGATTCTAAGTATTCTGACTACATCAAGCTGTTTGTTAGATATAGTCTTCCTATAGGGGGTCTGAGCAAGCGCTTATCAGTTTTATTCAATATTTGAATTAGCTGGGCTCGACCATAAGTCTAACGCTGACCTCTGGTTATGTCAGCATACATTTTCTTGATGTTATGGTTTATATAAACACCATGTGGTGTTACTACACAGATTTCCCAAGCACCCACGGACAGGAATAGTCTGCTTGAGGCCTTGAGTTTTCCTCCAGGAACGGTCGAGAAAAACTGGTCATATTCACAATGGTGCAAGTCACTAGAATGACAGCAAATCCTGTAGAATGGGATTAGGCTTTGGCAGGTACTGTACAGTATGGGACAGAGGTTCAGCGACAGGGGTTACCCTGCCGCGATAACTAAAGCGAAACAGCTTAAATGTAATGAGCTTGTACCTTCTAAATTGATAGATCAGTAGCACCTATTAATCTGCCTTTATGTTTAAAAAATAACAACAACAAAACTGTGGCCTAACATAGGCATATTATCCGTACTGATCCAACTCTAATGAGCACAGCCCCTCTATTCAGTTTCAGAAGAGGCAAGAATATTCGAGACTGGTTGGTACAACCTGGTCGGGATATGGTTTCACTACAGGCGTTGTGCATCTTCTTCCTTAAAACTCTTGGTTTGAATGAGCAGTTTAACCTTTCCTGCTCTTCTGACTTTTTGGTTAATTGATTGATGTGTCTGCGATGAGCTGGACGACTCCTATTTAGGATTACAAATCGCTAACAACCTTGTGGATTACAACTATCATCTTGTACGGTATTTGCACTGTATTTGATGTTGTTCTGAACAACAACCCTGTGGAATATAATTATTATCACATATTTTAGTTTTGCATCTTAACAACTATTTTTCATGAAGATCAATAAACAATCCTTATTAATGAGAGTCTACTATCAAAATGAATGTGAAAATTAATGGGGTGTTTTCTACCTATATTTGTCTTTGTTTTATTTTGAGTAACATCACTTTTAGCGTTATGATATCCAGTATGCAGTTTTAATGCATGTGAAGATTATGGTTACTCTAAATCCGTGATTTTCAATCGGGGTTCAGCGGACGTCAGGGTTGGAGGGATGGGACAACTCAGCTGTCCCAGGCCCGGTGACATGGTGGCTCCCCATGCACAATGTCCCGGCAGCTCAGCAGCAGCCTCTCGGCCACTACGATATTTTCTCTCCCTGCTCCTGTCGACGCCAGAAGTCACATTCAATTTCTGGCTGACTGGAGGAGGGTGCTTCAGCATAGCACCGCAGGCCCCTGTGACGGGCAGGGGTAACCAGGCTATAAAATAAAGGTTAAGCCCTCTGGTTTCTCTTGTGCCCCGTGGCTCCCTGGCAGCTACCCAGCACTATAAGCCAGGGGCCAGGTATCTTTATAATGAAAGTTAAAGTGACCCCTGCTTTTCCACTTTCCATGTTCCCTTTGCCCCAGACTCATTAAACTTTCTGTGTACGCTTTAGGGAAGATATTTGGGTAAGAATGCAATTATTTTTTTTGTAGGAGTTCGGGGCCAGAGCTACCTGTAGTACCTTCATTCTACCCGGCGAGCAGGCATGATTTGCCGGTACGCGGGTGGAATTACACCGGGGCAGCCCAGTGTCCCCCAGACTCCTGCTTTTCGAGCCCCGATATCTCAGTTCTATGTCCCTTACAGTCAGGAGTCTCCCCAAGGGCCCCCATGTATTAAAATATGTTTTGTGTACTTTATACATTTATTATGACTATGCAGTCAGCCTGGGCATCTGATTAAGGTGCCAGCAAGTCTGCATAGAGTCCGTAGTTCAAAGAGGAGATGAGATGTTCAGAGGTGTCGGGGTGCTAAGTGGCCGGGGCAGGGCAAAGTACTGAGTCCAGAGAACGGAGACCCCATGCAGGGAGGATCCTCTGGTCTGCCAGACTTTGTGGCAATGGGTTGACTAGGGGAAGCGGCAGAATGTTGTCACGTTTCCCATTGGTCAATTCATATGTCCCGCCACGGGGCATCCCAAGCCGGCTTGACACGCCTCCTCCTATGACCTCAGCCAAAAGACGAGCCCGTTTCTATTGGCTAGTAGGATAGGGATCCCACGCTCTGATTGGTCGCGCCTTCTACCGCCACACTAAGGATAGCATAGCAGAGTGTATGTAAGGAGATGGCCGAGGCAGAAAACCAGACCATCCAGTGACTTGTGTCGATGAAGCTAAGGCGGGCTTTTCAAAGTCGCTCTGTTCGAAATAACAGAGCAATCGGCTTCGTTTACCGGCTAGAAAAGTCTGCCTCGCAGAGACAAAGTCCCGTCTTTTGTGCCCAAGTTATACAAATCGAAGTACAGACGAGACAACGAGTATTCTAAAGCTTGCCTTAAACTAGCCTGGTTACATTCTGGGTATGTGCTGGGTGTAACCTGGCTAGTTTAAGGCAAGTTTAAAGCATTTCTGCATTGACTAATGACCCATCGGATTAACACAGCAGGGGTCCCTGGCAGTCCCATTCAGTTTGAATGGGACTGCCAGGGACCCGCGCTGTTAATCTAATGGGTCATTAGTCAATGCAGAAATGCCTTAAACTTGTATTAAACTAGACCCAGCATGTACTCAGCATGTACCTGGGTCTTTTTGGCAATTGCCACTGGTTTGTGTTAGAATAACCGTCGGTACTACAATAGCAGTCGCAGCTGGGAACTGAAGCCAAAAGAGGACCAGGAGAACCAGGGGTATATCCCGGTCAGGGTAAGCTCACCGAAGTGGGCACCCTTACCTAGGAAACCATAGATGTTTCCTCCTGACCCCCAGTAAGGGTGCTTTTATCTGTCTATTGTGTTTGCTTCTTGTTGTAAGTGGGTTTACCGAAATAAACTACATTTTCTTTCTACTACTCTGTTTTTCCTAATGTATGACCCCTGAACAAATATAAAAGGTGTTAAAAGTGCCTGGTCTCCCGTGACAGCCGCAAGGTAAGAGCGCGCGCCCTCTGCTCTGTTCACTGTAGGTATTTTTGCCAGTGAGAGTGTGGGAGGGGAAGGAAGAGTGTGAGAGGGAGAGAGTGAGAGGGGAGGGAGAGAGTGTGGGAGGAGGAGGGAGAGTGTGAGAGGGACAGTGCGTGAGGGGGAGAGTTGTGTAGAAGAGAAAGAGGGTGAGATTGTGTGTGTAGAAGAGAGAGGGAGCATAAGGGGTAGAGTGTGAGATGGGGAGAGAGCATAAAGGGTGGGGGGGAAGAGACACGGGGGAGAGACACAAGAGACCAGGGAAGCACACGAAACACTGGGGGATATGTGAGATGGGGGTAAAGGGACGAGGGGGAGAGGGTTGGGGATCCCAAGAATTTCACAATCTAATTCTGGGGTTCCTTAACCATAAAAAGTTTGAAAACCCCTGCTCTATATCCTCATGACATGTCCTTTCGGTTATATTCCTGGTGGGTGTTCTCAACAACATACAGTATGATAGTCACCTGCGTACACATCATTTATACTATTACCTTGATATATTGACTACTATTGCTATGAATTTTTATATACATATTTAGCTATATGCCGGATATCCAGATGTACATTCTTTGTGCCGCCGTGTATTGATGAGGATAGCCTATTCAATTCCAAGTGCTGGGCTATGAAAGAGGGATAGTCATGCCCGTTAGGAGTATGTCTGGAATAATTGGTCCATATGACCTCCATCTGGCATATATTTAATAGTATTATCATTGATTGGATTTAATCCATGGCAGTTATCAATTTAGCAGTTGGTGGTTGTCGCTACATAGCCTTAAGGCTATAGATTTGGTTTATTTAACTTACATTTATATTTTGATAGTTTCTATATTACTTATTATTTTGTCCCTGTTTATATAGCAATATTTGTAACCACAGATTGTGTTACTGTAGCTGCTTTCTCCTTGCCACTGTTTCTAATTTCACAGCTCTGTTGTAATCTTGCTTGGTGTGTTTATGTTTATTAATAATAATAATAATAATAATAATAATAACTTTATTTCATATACTTGTAGCGGTTATCTCCCAATGGGACTCAAAGTGCGCTACAATTACTGTATAGTCACAGTACGCAGCACATAGGATTGTCACAGACACAGCCCCTGCCCAGATGAGCTTATAATCTATTTTGGTGCCTGAGGCACAGGGAGATAAAGTGACTTGCCCATGGTCACAAGGAGCCGACACAGGGAATAGAGCCAGGTTCCCTGCTTCACACTCAGTGTTATTGTTATCAGTCAGTGTCTTTAATCACTGAGCCCCTCCCTCTCACTGAGTCCCTCCTCCTCACTGAGCCCCTCCTTCTCACTAAGCTCCTCCTCACTGTACCCCTCCTCCTCACTGAACCCCTCCTCCTCACTGAGCCCCTCCTCATCACTGAGCCCCTCATCACTGAGCCCCTCCTTCTCACTGAGCCCCTCCTCCTCACTGAGCCTCTCCTCCTCACTGAGCCCCTCCTCCTCACTGAGTCCCTCCTTCTCACTGAGCCCCTCTCTCTCACTGAGCCCCTCCTCCTCACTGAGCCCCTCCCTCTCACTGAGCTCCTCCTCCTCACTGAGCCCCTCCCTCTCACTGAGCTCCTCCTCACTAAGCCCCTCCCTCTCACTGAGCCCCTCGTCCTCACTGAGCCCCTCCTCCTCACTGAGCCCCTGGTCCTCACTGAGCCAATCTCTCTCACTGAGCCCCTCCTCCTCACTGAGCCCCTCCCTCTCACTGAGCTCCTCCTCCTCCTCACTGAGCCCCTCCTCCTCACTGAGCCCCTCCTCCTCACTGAGCCCCTCCATCTCTCTGAGCCCCGCCTTCTCACTGAGCCCCTCCCTCACACTGAGGCAGTCCAGTGCTGTTTTGTAACTGTGTCACCACCCTTTCCCTTGATTGGTTAGAATGATTTCTGTTGGCACTGTTGCCATGCAACTGTGTTTCCCCCACCTCCCTCCCCTCAGTTGGGGTGCTTGTGTTTGTATTGTTGCCTAGCAACCGTGTTTCCCCACCCCTTCCCCTGATTCTGGCATCAATGTTTCTCTATTTAAGTTGCTAGACTGGGTTGATGTGGTACCCCTAAAGAGGGTCCATTTGGGGACTGAAACATTGAGTTACTTGTGGTGTATGTATCATTAAAATCACATGATTTTATTTTTAAAAATACAATGGTGTCTGAATTCATTTCCTTTGTTTGAGATGTTGTATACTGAATTTTCTCTTCACTATGCACAGTAATACTTATAGAGCTGTCTACTGGGGAGTGCTGCCATTTTTGTTTATATCATCATCATCAATCATCATCTTCAACCCTGTTGGATGTAGCCTCTCCAATGTCCTTCCAGGATCTGCGATTACAGCCTCTCTTCTCCACGTCGCTCCAACCCAGTCTCTGATTTCATCCTCCCATCTTACTTTTGGTCATCGTCTCGTCCTTTCAGTTTCTATTTCACAATGTATGGTGAAAGGGGCTTTGTCACTTTGTTTACCCACCATAACTTTTTTTAATGTCTTGCTATACCCACATTCCAGCTTCATATTGCGTAGCCAGCAACCTTCCACTGTTGAGACTGAAAAGGTTGGCAGAGCTGTCTGTGAATAGGAATTCTTTAACTCAGTCTGTGCTGAGAAGCTGTGTAATGCGGCAGGCAGAAGCTCATATAAGGGTCCATGTTAAAATGGATAAAAACCAAAAAGTGACACACTTTGCGTGCTCATTTGCATGCCATTACCCAGATTCCCTGGCTGCAGTGGAAGCATTGTATGCTTAGTGACAATGGGGAAAGGCAGGGTTGCAGACCTATCTGAGACATGTGACTCTGCTCACAAGTGGGATTTGTGTTTACTCTACAGTGGAGGATTTTTCTCACTTTTTTTTTTACCCACCATAGCTTTTTAAATGATCAATTGACATAAAAAAATAAATGTAAAAACAGATAATTAAAATAGGAGGACTCTTTTTGGTCCTATAAACAGAATGGAACAGAACTGCAGATGACAGATATTCTGTCCATTGTGCTAGCAACAAGGGATCTCACATGGATGTAAAACATTTGATGAGAGCTGCTCTACTGCAGGGAAACATAACAAAGGCATAGATACAGGGGGAAGAAAATATATAAATGGCAAAAATATATATGCAATCTCATACTGTGTATGGCACATAGTGGGCTAAAGGCAGAATGTACTGTAGTTGGATCTGTAATAAAAAAAAAATCTAATAATAAATGTAATCCCAAAACAGTGCACATAATACCACATAGATCTGACTTTGCCCCAAGCACATAGGGTATAATACCATCCATAGTGCTGAGATATGACTACATAAAGATAGAGCCGAACCTGCACTTAGTATGTGAGTTTGCTAGTAGAAGGATATAGTGCCAGCGGATTGTAGAGTAAATGTTTAAAAATACAAATTGTTGTGAAATAATATAATATAGAATCCCTCGCTTTTGCAGTGTGCGGAGTGCTACAGGACATGCTCTTTTTGTTTTGAGTTTCCTGTGACAGTGGAACGTTAGCCCTATCATGGTGTACCACAAACTTTGCATCTATAATTCTTTTACTATATGATCATTAGTGACTTTGGTGTGAGAGCTGTTTCAGTTGAGTGAGCAGTGCGAAGATTTAAGAGGGCCTAGGACAGCATAGGAGTTAAAAAAATGGAGCAAGCGAGAGAATGTGAGGCGTTCAAGGAGTTAGCAGGCAAAAGGCCTGAGAGACAGGATGACAGTTAGAGAGGCAGGAAAGGTCAAGGGTGTTTTTTTTTAGAATGGGAGTAACTATTGCATGAATGATGGAGCTGGGAAGGGTTGAACATGTGGTTGATTGTAGAGATTATTTGCTACCTTTTGTTAGTTATTGGTTTACAAGATACACTGATCAATTTGCCTGTTAATCATATATATATATGGAGTGCCATGAAAAAGTGGTGACGCGGTAAGAAGTGGCTTGGCAGGGAGTCCCCACCTGGTGCCTCATGTTGCAAATATTATATTTGAAGCTTTACGAAGCAAAGGCTTGTGGCACAAAGTTCTTGTTGGCATGTCTATAAAAAAATGGAATGGGACATTCGGCCGGGGCCGTGTCGCTGCGACCAAGTCCACGCGGGAGTTTGGCCACAGAGGGACCCTCCATCACAGGCGCTTTGCCACTGGACCTTCCGCATCCAGCCGATTCTAAAACTCTTAACTCTGTGCTGTTAATTGACCAACTGGAACAAGCTGATTTATTGGGGAGGGGGAGGGTCATGTGACTGCTTTAGCTGTATAAATCTAATACTCTTCCTGCATTTGCAGGAACTGCATTGCCATGATATAGTGAGCCATTTAAAGTGAGCTTTTAAGTGACAAGTTATAGTTAGACTATAGTTTGACTAGAGGTGACTGGGGACTGCATCTTTCTGCAAACTCTTTTACTCACGACAACAAACGGTAAGCTATTCAGATCACACTATTATCCCATGCTTGTTAACCTGCATATTTTAACCACCCACCCCTTTACAACTTCTTCCATTGCAGCCTCTCCCAAAACTGACAGCACAAAACACGGAAACCCTGAACTGACTCTAGCATTGCAATGCAGCAAAACATTTGAGAAGGAACAGGCACACCACTGCTGTTTAGTCTGCACACACTCACTTTGCTCACAACAACTCCTTGCAGCACTGCCTACCTCTGGCAAAATGAACCTGCTCTGTATCTTTACATTTTTCTTTCTCCTGGCCTCATGGAGATGTTACTCTCTCTATACACTACAAACTTCTCCATCCTGGCCCACACCCAACATCACCATATACCCTGGACTACTCAAAAGCCTTGCACTATCGGTGCAATGTTGGTGGAGAACTCTAAAAACCAGCACACCAACCACTGCTCACTCTAATGGCAAACACCACAAATTTACAACCTCCAAACAACTACCCAAATTCCTACTCGTACTGTTACTCTCCTTAGCAGGTGATATTGAACCTAACCCAGGTCCTCCCATTTCAACTCTGTCCCATGCCCCTGAGAATTCCACCTTTAAATTCCAAAAAGGGCTATCTGTCGCCCATATAAATATCCGGAGCCTGCTGCCCAAACTGGACGAACTAAAGGCATGGTGCCTTATGCATAAACCCAAAGACATCATTCTTACAGAAACATGGCTATCCCCTAAAACCCCTGATGCAAATATCGCCATTCAGGGATACTCCCTTTTCAGGATAGATAGGTCAAAGAGAGGAGGGGGGGGGGGTTATTTTATATTGCAGACACATTACAATTTACACTGTTAAATTGCCCACCAAGCCCACCCTCTTTTGAAATCCTAGTTGGCAAAATCTGCCTCCTCTTTTCTAAGCCCATCTTGCTTGCTGGCATCTACCACCCCCCTAAAGCCCCTCTACAATCCCTGACTGATATCACCCAATTTCTTGGCTCCATTTCCTCTCTGAATGAGAAGAGTGAGCTGCTAGTTTTTGGGGATTTCAACTTCAATTGGCTTGACCCTAAAAACCACAAAATCCAGATACAACTCAAGTGACTTAACCACTTATCGCAAATCATTTCCCAACCCATACGGATAAACCTGAAATCACACAACCATTCCTTGCTAGACTGGATTCTCTCCTCAAACCCCAGCAGAATCCAATCCTCTGGCATCCTTCCTGATATTTTCAGTGACCATGCAATAGTGTACTGTGTAAGGAAAATTAAACCGCCCCAATCAAGCCCTAAAGTTCTCCTCACTAGAACATTTAAAAACTTTAACCCACAACAGTTTCTGGATGACCTTACCAACTGCCCATGACACAGAATCGATTTAATTCCCGACCCTGATTCTGCGCTCGACTATTTCCAATCCGAGTTCTTAAAACTCTGCGATACCCATGCTCCACTATGAAAAATAAGGGTACGGGGGGCCCACCTTCCATGGGTTACACCTGACCTTATTGCACTCTACCAGCTCAGGGATACCTTGTGGAAAAGCTACAAAGTAACTGGCACTACCAAGGATCTCAATCATTACAGATGCCTGTGGAACATGTGCACAAGGCAAACAATGCATGCAAAAGCACAATATTACTCTGACAATCTCCACCAAAATACAATAAACCAAGCTAACTTCTGGAAGGTTATCAACAATATATTACAGCCTCCTAACCATCAACAACCAAGTAATATCACTAAGGGGGATATTACTCTGATAAACCCCACTGACATTGCAAATGCATTCAATGATTACTTTGTGGGGTGTGCCACTAACTTATTAGCAAAACGCAGCCCAAACCACAAACCTGAATCTCATCCTGGGAGTACCCCTATAGTCCCACCCCCTCCCAACACTGCCCACAATTTTCAATTTGGCCCAGTATCTGAAGAGGAGATTACACAAGCGCTCCTCAAACTAAAACTAAGCAGCCAATGTGGACCTGACTTACTACAATCTAGGTTCCTACGGCTTGGTGCCCCAGCCATTGCCAAACCAATTGCGTCCATAGTCAACTCTATCCTGTCTGCAGGCCATATCCCTAAGACCTGGAAGACTGCCAAAGTTGTCCCAATGTTCAAAAGTGGAGACAAAAACACTGTCTCAAACTACAGGCCAATCTCACTTCTCCCAATTATATCATGGAAAAATGTGTCCACTCCCAATTAAGCAATTTCTATACCAAGACAAATTTCTCTAGCCAATTCCAATCTGGGTTTCATCCCAAACACTCCACCGTAACTACCCTGCTAAAAGTTTGCAATTAAATCCAGTGTGGAATGGAACGGGGACAACTCACTAGTGCAGTATTCCTAGATTTTGCAAAGGCTTTTGACACAGTTGATCATGCTATCCTGCTTAACAAACTCCAGAACTCTGGAATAGGGAAGCATGCTTTAAACTGGTTTCAGTCCTACCTATCAGGAAGATCCCAACATGTGTCCATCTCAGGCTCTAACTAAAACCCCCTGGATATCACCTGTGGTGTCCTGCAAGGCTCTGTTCTGGGGCCCCTACTCTTCTCAGTGTTCATTAATGATCTTCCCACAGCTTGTAAGGAAGCCTCAATACACATGTATGCAGACGACACAATCCTATATGCACACAGCCATAGCCTCTCCGACCTTCAACACATACTTCAGTCTGACTTTTTGAGACTCGAAAACTGGATTTCCCAAAACAAACTGTTTTTAAACACTGACAAGACTGTAACAATGGTATTTGGGACCAAGACTAAATTTGTAAAGCTTCCAGTGACTGAGCTCCTGATTAGAACCAACGCTAATACCACCCTAACCCCTGTCACTAGTTTTAAATACCTGGGCTTATGGTTTGACTCCCACTTAACATTCGGGATGCACATTGATACCCTGACAACCAAGACCTATGCCAAACTAGGGGTACTTTACAGGAACAAATCCTCCCTAAGTCTCCTGGTCAGAAAGCGTATCGCACAGCAGATGCTAATGCCAATTATTGACTATGGAGACATAGTATATGGCTCGGTACTTCAAACCCACCTTAGAAAACTTGACACCCTCTACAATTCAATTTGTCGTTTTGTTCTCCAATGCAACTACAACACACATCACTGCGATATGCTCAAAGAACTAGATTGGTCATCACTAGAGTCTAGGCGCAAAGTTCACCTTTCCAGTCTTTCCTTTAAATTCTTCATGGGCAAGCTACCCAGCTATCTGAACAAGCTCCTCACCCCTACCACTTGCAGCACTTATCACCTGAGATCAGACTCCAAAAGACTGTTCATGGTCCCAAGGCTCAACAAAGTATCCGGACGTTCCTCCTTCTCCTACCGTGCACCCCAAAACTGGAACAACCTACCAGATACTCTCACATCCACCACCAGTTTAAGTTCTTTCAAATCTAAGGCTGTCTCACATTTTAATCTGGTCTGTAACTGTTTCATACGCCCATAATATATATTATCTGTAACTGTGCATGCAATGTCTTGTATATAATGTATACCCTGTTCATTTATGTAACTGAATTTGTAACCATGTATTATTTGTTTTACTCAGTGCCCAAGACATACTTGAAAACGAGAGGTAACTCTAAATGTATTACTTCCTGGTAAAATATTTTATAAATAAATAAATAAAAATAAGGTGAGTTTTAGTGTAGGGGTTAACTTGAGGGGTTTCAGTGGTTACGGTAGGGGTGAACTTTAGTGGTTAGGGAAGGGGGTTAACTTTAGAGGTTTTAATGGTTAGGGTAAGGAGTTATGGTTTATAGGGTATGGGGTAGCGTTAGTATTAGGGGTTAATAATAGGAGGTTTTAAGGGTAAGGGCTATGGTTAGGGACTTTCCTTGGTGGCTGAGTGGCGAGGCCACTTACGGCTAAACGCCAGCGGTCACTTGGTCCCGGCAAAACAGCCGCAGCAAACGGTCCTAGATCGTACATAAAAATATTATTATCAGCCTTGCAATTTGATACAACAGAATTCCAAAGCTCTTTGGGCTCTTGTATGGAATGGTTAGTCATCATTTTAAATTCTTACTGCAAGAAATTCTCCCTCGTTTGAGCCACAGTCTCTAAATACACCAGACCCATTAATATATTCATCTTCATTAAGTCCTGATGTCCCTCATATTCAGGCTTCAGTTGGATCTCACTCATAATGTAAGTGAATAAATAGACAATGCAAAATATTCCTTATTGAAAAGCCAGTGAAAGTATAGGATTATAAATAAATAAGTAATACTACTCTGTAACCTCTTATTCCATCACTCTGAGATCACCTTGCATCGGGCACTAACATTAATCCCATCATCATCAGAGAGGCCAATAAGATCAATATAATTAGTGGCGTGCTGATAGCACAGCCACACTTTGGAATTTGCTCCAGGAACTCGCACTGTGACCTGTGAGTTACGATGCGGCTTAAATGCAAACTACTTTAGACGTTCTTTCAATGTGTTCCTTCTCTTGGTAAATGGTAAAGTAAATAGCAAAGAGTAGCATTTTTTATGTATAGATACTGTATGCATACTGTCCCTATCACATTAACTATCTAAACAATGGCAGATTTTTTGGGCACAGGGATCCATGGTCTTCCCCTTTGTAAAATGAATAACAGTGCATGGGAAGAACAAGTATTTACAGTATGTTATTGCCATAGGCGTGTGTTCTGTAGCTAGTTGAGTATTTATTAAAAAAAAATTCCAAAGCGCTACTCACCAAGAAACGCAGTACTAGAGTGCTTATAGGAAATTAGGGAGAACACCCATTCCAGACCTACAACTGGGACCTACTGTACCAAAAGAAAACGTATCGGGGAATGACAAGGAAGGAGAGCTGACTGTAAGCTTAGTATACTGAAAAGGCAAATATTTGGAAGCCGTGAAGAGATGGAGATGACAGATATTACCATCAGCCATGTGTCACCATGTTTACCCGCTTATCTCCTTCATTGGCACATGGACTTGTAATGCCATTTTAGATCTTTCATGGGGTTCCTGTTGAGCATTTATAACTGGGGACCCCGAGTGCTGAAAATATGTAACATTTGATGGGCCTGCTTCAGACATGTCACATGATTTCCTCTGAGTCTCTTTTATTTAGCGTCAGTCTCCCTGATTTGTAGTGTAGCCATGTGTAAGATTGGTGTACATATCTCTTTCTCATGCTGGCAGTAAACCTGGTAAGTATGCAGGATTGCCAGCAACAATCATGAGATTTGCCCTCAAACCCTGGTGAGGTGTCATATATCCCAAAGGAAGTGACAACATGCATTGTGTCCACACTTAGTGATACAGAGCAGGTTTGTTCTCTGGGGGGTGATATAAGACACAGCACTGCCTAAAGTTAGGAATTCAGTTTCCTGTTGTTGTGCTGGCTCTGTTCAGTGAGAGGCACGTGAAGGTCTGCAACAGTGTTGCAGTGTCTCATGCTAGCTGTGAGTCAGTGAGCATAAGCAGCAGAGTTAGAGGAGCTGAGAGAGACAAAGCAGCTCAAGAGAGGAGCTTACAGCAGCCAGAGAAGCTGGGGAATCTCTCTGAGAGGATAGGTGGTAAGCAGCTCTATTAGAGGAGAAGGGACCTTCCTTATGGGATGCTGCAAAGAAATGAGCGGCTGAGCTGTTATCTGTGAGGGGCAGCTTGCCCATACCATCAATAAAGATGTCTTGTTCGCATATACCTCCACTGGGTGAGTGTGAAGTTACTCAGCAGTGGATGGCACCACCAAGAAGGAGTTCCTCACCAGGACCATCTCCCTGTGGAAGCACGGATCCTGATGAGGTGGAGGCGCTGCACTGGATATAGGTAGGACTCGCACACACTACCTCAGCTGCCGGTCTGGATGACATCCCCTAATACCATCAAGTGGGAGACTCAGGAGTCCTATTACTTGCAGGTGCACCACCATACACGATCAAGTAATGGGGACCGGTTAGACCACACGGGCCAATGTGAGATTGGGTGGGTCAGACAAGGGGGGTCCACCCATTACATTTGGAGGCACTGCTGAGAGAGACCTGGGGTGCCCTGTTCCAATTTTTTCCAAATTGTCCAATTCATATTTTTCACCATGTCTGTGAAGTCCGGACGAGAGGTCCTTGCCTGGGCTTTGAGGCAAGATTTTAGCCCCCGCCGTGTGGTGGTCATCGGAGGCCTTCCCGCACATCTATCAGATATAGAAGTCTGTAAGCATATGCGTAAAATCCCCGGGTGGTCGTATGCCTGTATGTTAGATGAAGATCAAGACCACACCTCCTGGTGGAGATTGATACTTTTTGTGGTGACCCCCACGTATGATATATGCCTGGCCGAGGCCCCGTCCACATTGTTTATGCCTGGGTGCCCTCCGAAGGGTTACCCTTTAGTCTACGCTGACCCCGCGCCATGGCAAATTTCCCCAAGTTGGCAAAGAGCACTAGGTGCTGCGCTCAAGGCGGCGCAAAATGACTTTGCAGAAAACCGTCCGGGATTGGTGGGAAACCTAAGCCCCACCCACGCCAACTGAGTGACGCAGTGCAGAGCCCGACTTACTCTTTGATAGAAAGCGCCCCTCCTCTAGAATCCACCAGGGGGAGAGGGTGCCTTGAACAGCTATCAGCCATGGTTGTTCACCCTATGGGAAGTAACGGATGCAGTATGCCACACCCTCCGTGGTATGGCGAGTGGCAAATAAAAGGAGCAAACACAATCGCTTTGGTGTGTCCCTGCTTACAAAATGACTTGAATATGCCTGCTGGTGCTAAATTGCATCCCCTTGCTTTACCAACCAGGGTTGTATCGGTGGAAGTGGAAGGGACGCCGTGTCTTAAATGTCCGTGTTCCAACTGTGATTTCCCAGGTTGTGAATGGATCCGGGGACCCCGGTGTGGTGACTGTGGGGTACAGTTCCTGCGTCCCGAGTTGCCGCAGACTACAGAACCGTCAGAGGAAGAGGAGGATGAGGACACTGATGCAGAAATGGATTATCCTTCCTCTGAAGACGAGATAGACTGCAAGGAGCTACATGCTAACGCGTATAAGGGCTGGAAATTTCCCGGAATAGATGCACTCGCGCTATTGTGCCCCTGCCTTCAGGAAGCCGGTGAACAAAGAGTCGGTCTAACTGAGTCCTCGCTAGGTTTCAAAACAACTGTAGTGGAAGGAGAAACGTGTATATAATGTTTCATTACCACCTGTGACTGTTCTAGAGGCGAACTGGCGTGGGCCCGAATTTGCCCGCTGCGGGATATGTTTCTTGAAGCCTATTATGCCCCAGCCTGAAGAATCAGCAGAGGACGAGGAGCCGGTCAGTATAGCTAACACATCTACCCCTCTCATAGAGATTTCGGAGGGCCTGTGTGCCCACGTGAACATTCTAGACCCGGTTCCCGAGCAGGAACCACCTGCCCAGCTAGCTATGGAACCGAGTGAACCATCGGTGGCGATGCGCCTACCGGCGAACCACCCCAGCGGTGATACAGAGGAGACGGAGGAATCACAAGGTAAGGTGTCTATACCCCCATCTTCCTTTGGTGATTCCAGCGATCAACCGCCCGTGGTGATGCACCTGCCGGCGGACCACTCTAGTGAAGCCGCCGAGCCACCTACCTCAGTGGCAGTGGATCCTGATATGGGCCCGTGTGCCCTACAATGGCCTGTCTGGCTTATTCCAATGGTACCATCGGTCCTAGAATGGGGACCAGTACCGAACAAAGACAAGGGTGAGTCGACTGCCCCAGGGGTGTTGGGGGTGAGCCTCCAGGTGACCGCGGAGCACGATAGCTCCTTAAGTCTGGTCACCAGGGCGAATGGCTCCCCTCTGCATCGCGTCCTGGCAGAGGTGTCCTCCTTAGAAGGTAGCTGTCCGGTGGTGCGAGTGGACCCCTACCTACCTGACAGTGTTCCAGATGAAGAGAAGCCCATTGCAAGCCAGCGGAGCGGTGAGGACCCTACTAACTCCCCTCAGGCTCCGATGGAGGTGATCGTGAAAAAGGCCAGAATTAAGGTTCCGGATCTGAGTGAGAGCCCGTGCGCTCCAACCCAAATGGTCCCACGACTGGGATACAACGCTCCCGAGTTTTGAGACAGTGAGTGGACTGTCCCAGAAGTGTTGTGGACAGGTCCCAAGACAGCCGAGGTGGGAACTGACAGCGTCCCCGAGGACCTGTTGGCCACCGGGAATCACCGCAGTGGGAAGGTATCTACCCTTTACCCCCTGCCAGGTGACACTGAGATTGTGAGGGAAGAGACATTGTCCATTGCTCGCTTCCCAGTGGAAGCCTCGCAAGTATGCAGGGACAAAGACTGTATGGAGAAGGATTTAGGGAAATTTGCCTCCTTTCAGGCCAAAAGGGTGCGGCCCATCCGACAAGTAGTGGACTGCGGGAAAGGCCCTGGCCTCCTGGTCTACCGCATCCATGCCGCGGATGACCGGGTAAAGGCCTGGTCAAAAGACACTGTGCTATTCCTTCCACCAGGGGGAGGATGCAGTACTGAACCGGTGACTGTTACCCCAGAGCGTACTCTCCAAGAGGTTTTTCTGGGGGAGGCTCATGGACGCAAAAGTGAGGTACCCCCACATGATCAGTTAGGGGCACCCCACAAATGGTCTCAGCTAGTCTCGGGTATAGTATGCGAATTGCCATGTACCCTGTTGTGTAAAGTCGAAATGATAAGTTGTATTTTCTATGCACTGCATTTTGATTATATAAAAATTGTGCCGAGTGATGTCGTTCCCCAAGCGGGGACGTTAGGTTTTTCACCAGAGGGAGAGTGTAGCCCTGGGCTCCATCCGGTCCTAGAGACCCCCCTCTCTTGGAGCAGCGTGGTCGCGGGTGCCGAAGGACCCGACGGCTGCTTCCAAGGGTGGGGGCCGGAGCAGGGAGTCGAACGTCTTACCCTGCATGCGGCCGGTTGCCGGGGACGCGATCGGGCCGTTGCTAAGGCCGCGGTCGCGGCGCTAAGGTCCCGGCGGCTAGCAAAGAGGGCGCCGCCATTACCCAGTGACTCGCGCATGCGCAGTGATCGCGCATGCGCAGGAAGGGTCCTAGAGCTAGGGAGAAGTCGCGCCCTCTGTAGGGATAGCCCAGGAAAGGTTGAGGCAGCCGCAGATAGCTCGCAGATAGAGGTTAATTGATTGCGCATGGTTTACTTATTTTTTCTATCGCAGATAGCTTGCGCAGGCGCAGGACAGTGGAGGAAAAGCCCGCGAAGCCCTAGCCTACCAGGGGAGGCTCTAGGCAGTGACTACGAGTCCCAGGAGCCTTTGCGTGGCCCACGTGATGCCAGGGAGCCAATAGGGCTTAGGATCTCCAGGCAGGCAGAAAGATACATTTTCGCGGGCTTGCAGCAGGACAGTCAGTTGGAGCCAGAGAGCTGTGAGGGGAGGAAGGGTGCGGGGAGCGAGTGCAGCTCCTGCACCCAGATAGGTACCCCCACCCCAGGTACAGTGGCGGCAGAGTTTATTTGAGCTCGGCCGTAGCCGCTGTGTGGGGTAACCGACGGCAAGCCGGCGGCTCGTTTGGGGCTTTCCCTGGTGCGTGCCGCGCGTCACTCTGGCGCCGGTCACACGGTCCAGGGTTCCCCGGCATCCCCGAAGGCTGCAGAGGCAGCAGGGGTAAGGGGGACGCGGGGGATGCTGCGCGCAGCTTTGTGCAAGCCAGGGGGAGCAGCCAGGTGTTCGGGGAAGGGGAGGGGAAGAGGAGGGGGGCATTTTAATTAAACGCACGGGAAGGGGAAGATGCGGCAAGATGCGGCTCGCTCGCGGCTCCGTTTTGGCGCCAGCCGGAATAAGCCCCGTTCATAAGGGGCACAAAACGGGCAAATGGTAGAATAAACTGTGTCGGGCCTGTAGGCCCCAACTCCCCACCAGATTAGTGGGTATTTGATCAGGGACAGCCCAAGATAGGGACGTGGCCCTTAGTGTTAGTGTGCTGTCTTGTCAGGGTCACGGCTGTCAGTGCCGTGAGGTCTGACAGGCAGGCACAGTGTTAGTGCAGTACGTTAGCTGCAGGCAGCGAGTAGGTTGTAGCGCGTTACTACAAGTGCTGCGAGTGTTAGTAGATAGTTAGAGTAAGGACCGGGAAGAGCTAGGGGGACGGGATAGGCCATTAACCCTTTAGGTCCCAGGTAGGTCCTCATTCCCCAGCTTGTGGTTCTACAGGGACAGGCCCTAGGTTAGGCACCGTGTCACGTAGTGCCAGTGATAGACAGGGACATAGCGGCTGCTGAGCTCCACGAGAGGAGACTTGGGCTCAAGTCTACGCCCAGAGAGAAAGACTATCTTCAAGGTGGGACCGCCCCCGGCGGACCCCAAGCAAGGATTCACCGGACCGGATCAGACGGGATCCCAGAACGACAGATCCTTTGTGAAGTTCCTTGCAGGCCCGAGTGCAGGAGCACTCGGCAGGTACTCTATACGTGCACCAACAGATCATAACATTCTCTCTCACATAGTGGCAGCGCTGACCACGGGACAAAGGGGTTGGGCTGTGGGCACCGTGTGGGGATGTTATACCGTGGTGATGTTATAAAGTATGATGTTATAGTATTCTTTGTTCATTCAGTAAACCTGTTATACATAATACTGGTGTATGTGGTTTCTGGGTGGGTTCCTATGTTAGGGTCATTCTACATTCCCATAGAATCCTACATAGGTGGAGGCGCTGAAACCGAGAACGTTCCAGAGGTTTCACCCCAGGCTCTCATTAGCGGAGGCTCAGGCCTCCTGTAAGCCTGCAGGTATACGCACCACACCTGGTAACACTATATGTTCCTTGCACCCACACTATATCTGCGATTGGGGGGGGGGGAATACCCGTTACAGTAGCATAATTGGTCTCATTAACCTCCTTCTGTCCCTTTCCCTGGGCAAGCTACCCCTGGCCTGGTCTCTCCTTTCCCCTTCCCAGTCCCTCATACCCACCCATTCCCCTCCCCCCACTTTGCTGTCATGCTCGGTCACTCAACATAAACTCCTACCCTCTTTTTATGTAGGGTTACACCATTATACACCTTATAGGTTTCCTCCACAGGGCATTTTTCCCGCTGTACTGCATACCTCTGTATGCCCTATGTGCATTGTAGGATGTTACAACCTTTTTGGCCTCATACATGATTTACGTTAGGTAGTAAAGCAAAAATTCTTAATTGAATGAATCCTTATCAAATCATCATTACCGATTCATTACCTACGAGAACTGTAGGTTTACCTATGCAATCAATTAGCAGCAAAATTACCTGTGCACTCCGGTCACTAATAAGGACAAATCAAAATAGTACATAACATTAAGATTGAGATGGGATTACATTTGAAGCAATTAAAAAATAAACATTAACATGTTGGAACTTCAGAGACCTGCTTTTTAAATTCCTATCCAGTTCATTATGGGAAATATTTCCCGGAGGCAGACACAGAATATCAGCAATGTCCGTGTTCCCTAGCTAACCTCTGCATTTGCCCAGCCATGTGTGCAAAATCAAATAGAAACCTGAACAGGGATATTTTTCTATGGCAGGTGCAAATAGCTGTAATACCCTTTCCATTGGAAGGAACGCTATAATAAATATTCATTCTGCTTGCACTGATGGGTCTATTAAAAGCAGCATTGTCTATGTCTCTCTTTCATGCATTCTGATCAGACGAGTCTATATACCAGCAGTATGGTGATGAAAGTTGGTTTTAGGGCTAATTGAAGACAGTACATTTCTTTGACATTATGTGGAATGGTGTCCTGCTGATTCCCTATCAAACAGTTATTGTATCAAATGAGCGTAAGAGCAAATGTATGTACTCAACAAGAAATATAACACATTCGCTTCTCGGAGAGAGGAGCTGCGTGCCCAGCAGCAATGCTTAGAGGTTAAACTAACAATGCTCCTGTGGGTGTTTAGAGCTGAATATAAAATATCTTTAGTAAACTATTTCAATGCTGTAGCATTCGGAACTCTTGTTCCTGTTACCCAGTGTTGTTTTAAAAGATTACAGTTTTACAGATGTATACAAATGTCGCACATTCAATGCGTGCGCTGGCATTTCCCAGATTGTGTTGGGGTTAGGGAGGGCGTGTTGGGGAGAGGGAGGGTGTGTTGGGGATAGGGAGGGTGTGTTGGGGGAGAAAGGGGGCATGATGGGGAGAAATAGGGTGTGTTGGGGAGAAAGAGGGCTTTTGGGGAGAGGGAGAGTGTGTTATGGAGAGGGAGGTTGTGTTGGGGAGCAGGAGGGGGTGCTGGAGAGAGGGAGGGCATGTTGGGAAGAGGGAGGTTGTGTTGGGGAGCAGGAGGGGGTTCTGGAGAGAGGGAGAGGGTGTTATGGAGAGGGAGGGCATGTTGGGGAGATGGAGGGTGTGTTATGGAGAGGGCGGGCATGTTGGGGAGAGGGAGGGCGTGTTGGGCAGAAAGGGGGCATGATGGGGAGAAATATGGTGTGTTGGGGAGAAAGAGGGCGTTTTGGGGAGAGGGAGAGTGTTATGGAGAGGGAGAGTGTGTTATGGAGAGGGAGGTTGTGTTGGGGAACAGGAGGGGGTGCTGGAGAGAGGAAGAGTGTGTTATGGGGAGGGAGGGCATGTTGGGGAGATGGAGGGTGTGTTAGGGAGAGGGCGGGCGTGTTGTGGAGACGGAGGGTGTGTTAAAGAGAGGGAGGGCATGTTGGGGAGAGGGAGGTTGTGTTGGGGAGCAGGAGGGGTGCTGAAGAGAGAGAGAGTGTTTTGGGAATAGAGAGGGTGTGTTGGAGAGAGGGAGGCATGTTGGAGAGAGGGAGGGCGTGTTGGGGAGAATGAGGTCCGGGGACCCCCTGTTTCTCAAGATACCGGCACCCCATAACGGGGCCTGTATCTCTTATGCATTTGATTCCCACAGTCACGCGCCGCGCGTCATTTAAATGCATAGGAGATACCGGCACCCCATAATGGGGGTCTATATCTCGGGAAGCAGGGGGTCCCCGGACCTAAAATCAACATGGTTCTGCTCTGGAGACCCCCTGCTCATCTACACTATTATTATAACCTAAATTTAAAAATGAAACAAATTAGCTACCGTAGTGGCTATCTTCTTTATTAATGAAGCTGCTTTAATTGTATTAATAGTGTGCGGGAACAGAGGGTCTCCTGAGCTGAACCGCTTTGATATCTGACTCAGGTACCCCCTGCTTCCCAAGTTACAGCCCCCGGTATGGGGCATGGGGTGCCAGTATCACCGCCATTTTGAAATCATCCGCGTCACGTGACCGGGGGATTAAAATAATGAAGGAGATACTGGCACCCCATAACTGGGCCTGTAACTCGGGAAGCAGGGGCCCACTTGGGTGGTCCAAGCGGGTGTTCTCTGTGGGTGTCTGGTGGTCCTTGTGAGTGTCTGGTGGTCCCAATGGGGTCCCGCAGGTGGTCCCGCAGGTGTCTGGGGGTCCCCAGGTGGTCACCATGGGTGTCTGGGGGCCCTCAGATGGTTCCCACAGGGGTGTCTGGGGCCTTTGGATTGTTCCCATGAGTGTCTGGGGGCTGTTGGGTGGTCACATGGGTGTTCCCCGTGGGTATCCAGGTGTCTTCAGGTGGTCCCAATGGTTGTCCGGGGGTCTTTGGGTGGTCCCCATGGGTGTCCGGGTGTCTTCAGGTGGTCTTCATGGGTGTCTGGGTGTCCGGGTGTCCTCGAGTAGTCCCTGCATGTCCCCGGTGGCCTGCGGTAACAATCCTGTTGCAAAAAAGACATTGCAATAAATACACCTCACCCTAACATACAGAACAGTAATGGGCAAAAAACTATTATCCAGATATGGATAATAGCTCATTTGCCCAATATAAAATAAAACATTAGCAAATAAAGTAAATAAACCTTTCTACTTACCCCTGCCATCAAAAAGGCATCCTCATCAGCATACTCCAGGTCCATGTCCTCTGATGCCAGCAAGAATACATAAAAAATACAATCTAATGGCCCCTAACCCCTTTATCACCTTAGCGGTTTATAACCACTATAGTAATTAAGGGGTTTACCTTGCTTCGACTAGTGGTGCAGATGGTGGGGCTGTTAGTGAGAAGCAGGTAGGTAGCTTGGTTGCTGTTAGGGAAGAGCAGGTAGGTAGCTGGGTAATAGTTAGAAGGGGAAGCAGGGGCAATAGGGAGAGGCAGGTCATTTCTGAACTGACCCATCCCGATAGATTTGCCATATTGAGTAAAGATATTGGGAGTGTTAGGACAGAAATAGCAATGCTGGGGGAGACTAATTCCTCTAGCAGCCAGGGGAATAGTTCATCCAGCACAGTGGGGACTCAGGGTGCACAGATACCAAGAAAGATTGTGGTGGTAGGGGACTCCATTATTAGGAAGGAAGATAGGGCAATCTGTTGCCATGACCGCATGAACCGAAAAGTTTGTTCTCTCCCGGGTGCTCGGGTTCCGCACATTGTGGATCAGGTAGACAGATTGTTGGGGGGGCTGGGATTGACCCGGCAGTCTTGGTACATGTTGGCACCAATGACAAAGTTAGAGAAAGATGGAGGGTCCTAAAAAGTTATTTCAGCGATCTAGGCCAAAAGCTTAAGGCAAGGACCTCCAAGGTAGTATTTTCAGAAATACTACTAGTGCCATGCGCTACCACAGGGAGACAGTCAGAGATTAGGGAGGTTAATGCATGGCTAAGAAAGTGGTGTAGGAAAGAGGGTTTTGGGTTTTTAGAGCACCGGAACTCCTTTTCTGAGAGGTGCCATCTATATTCTAGGGACGGATTGCACCTCAATTAAGAGGGATCTTCTGTGCTAGTGGGGAGAATGTTAAAAAGGTCGGAGATTTTAAACTAGGATGAAGGGGGAGGGGAATGAAACAGATAACGAACTAAATAGAACAGTGTAAGGAATCCGGTTCTGCTTTTGCTTATAGCCTTGCAGAACTGTGCAGTTTCAAATCACTCCCTCTGGCAATCTATAAGCACCTGTGCTAGCTATCTCTGCTGCCCTAGCCGGTGCTCCGTTATTGGAGGAATTATCACACACCTCCCTCCTGTGATTGGCTCACTGCCCTTTATATGCTAGGCTTTGGCACTGATCCAGTGCCGAGCATAAATCCTTCTCTGGATATTACTGTGTTTTGCCACAAGCCTCCTGGCTTGTCTTCATTTGTTTACTAACGTCTCTAGTTCTCATCTCTAGTTCCTGAGTATCCGGAGGCCTGCTGCTATTCGCCACGCAGAGGTCTGTGTCCCGGTGTTTCCTGTGGCCTGCTGCTACCCTCCTCCCAGAGGCCTGCTTTGGACTTCTGTGGTGAAGCGTTGTTTTTTCCCGACGCTGCCCCGCGGTGTTCTTCGGCCAGCCGACTGTCTCCTCCTCCTAGACCGGCGCCATGGGCCATGGACACCCCTCGCGCAAACCCCGTTTCCGACCTGCAGCGATTACGCTGAAGCAGGAGGACCTGCTTGATTTCCTGTTGCCGACTCCCTGCTTGGACTACCCGGATATATCCTCTCCCGACTCTGGCTCTTCCAACGACTACTCTGTCCTCTCCAGTCCTGAACCCGGCCTGTTTGACTATGAACTACACACTCCGGTCCAGTCTGCGCGGTCTAAGGTCGGTGATTTCATTACACAGCCTCAGCCACGCGGTCCGGTGCCAGTTTGTGGTGAGCACAACCATAACAAATAGAAGAGGCAACAATGGGTTATGGAGGTACAATGGGGGCAAGTGCGAGTTTGACAAGCAGTGATACACCCATAGTACATACAGATAATACTAGAAAACTTCTAAAGACTAAACCAAGTTGGCACAGAAAGGAAGGAGCAGATAAGATAATAGTACAGGCTGAAAAAAAACTTTAATGCATGCTTGCTAATTCAAGAAGCTTGACAGAAACAATTGGGGAGCTTGAATTAATAGCTTCAAGGGAGCAGTATGATATCATCGGCATTACTGAAACATGGTGGGATGAAACTCATGACTGGGCAGTTAATTTAGACGGTTATTCTCTTTTTTGGAAGGATCAAGTAAATAGAAGAGGAGGTGGAGTATGTTTATATGTTAAACCGGATCTAAAACCTATTATAAGGGAAGATGTTTATGAAGGAAATGATGAAAATGTAGAGACTTTGTGGATAGAAATTAGCAGTGGAGGTAAAAGTATAAAGAAAATGTTTGTGGCGATATGCTATAAACCACCAAATATCTGTGAGATTAAGGAAGCTAAAATACTTTTGCAAATGGAGAAGGCATCAAAACTAGATCATGTTTGCATAATGGGGGATTTTAATTATCCAGACATAGACTGGGGGCATCCCTTTAGGTTGAAGGAAAGGAGATTTCACAAGCAACAAAGGAAAGGGTTCTTTATAGTAAGGGCAGTTAAAATGTGGAATTCATTACCTATGGAGACTGTGATGGCAGATACAATAAATGTGTTCAAAAAAAGGGTGGACATCTTTTTAGAATGGAAAGGTATACAGGGATATACCAAATAAGTATACATGGGAATCATGTAGATACAGGGATTAATCCGATTGCCAATTCTTGGAGTCAGGAAAAATGTAATTTTCCCCTTCTGAGATATCATTGGATGATATAACACTGGGGGGTTTGGTTTGCCTTCCTCTGGATCAATAAGTAAGTATAGATATAGGATAAAGTATCTATTGTCTAAATTTAGCATAGGTTGAACTTGATGGATGTACGTCTTTTTTCAACCTTATCTACTATGTAACTATGTAACTATGTAACCCACCCTCTCCCGTTACCCACCCGGGAGGCTAACCACCAACCCCAGAACCACTCTGTCTAGTTGAGACTGATACTAGGGGACTCACATCGCAAATGTACAGAGAAGTGATCGGTTCAGGGGTGAAGGTAGAGCGGAAACTTAGATACATGGAACAATGGGAGACGGGCATAGGGGAAATATTGGAGGAGGAGGAGGTGGGCTAAGATAGTAACAGCAACAGCTAAGAGTTCTATCTGCACGACATTAAGGGAGAACGCGTATAAATTGATGGTATTGCGATGGTATTATTCTCCCATGAAATTATCTAAATTCGTACCAGGGTATTCCCCGCTGTGTCCCAGACAGTGCGGAGAAACGGCTGACCTGTTACACATGCTGTGGTCTTGCCCACGGATTTGCCCACTATGGCGGAAGATTAGAGATTGGCTCCAGAGGATTTTTAACCTCACAATTCCTTTGGACCCGTGGCTGTTCCTCCAGAACAGACCAGCACTGGGTTTGAATAAAACAAGTAATAAATTGGTTGCTTATTTTGCAACAGCAACGCGATGTGAGATCGCAGCATTATGGAAACAACCCGAAATTCCATCAATTTCCAAGATTCGGAACAGAATTTGGTTTGTGTGCCAGATGGAAAAATGAACGAGTTTAGTTAATGACACTGGCGAAATTTTTCTAAAAACCTGGATGCCATGGCTGGCCCAGACGGACATCCCGGGGGTAGAGAGGGATACTATCTGGCTTTGAGAGTAGCAGATGCATTCTCCCTTGATAGAGGCCCGAAGTAGGGGCTATAGGTTGTAATTAGGACACTAGACGCCCTTTGAGAATAGTCAGAATTGGAGACTAGATCACCCATCCGGTGAAGAAAATCAGACAAGACCATTATCAATGAGACGATAGGAGACAGGAATATCAAACACGGATAGACCCGACGGGAGACAGACCCGCGCCACACCTCTTCCTTCCTGCCTCCCCCTTTCCCTTGGATTTTTTGAGATACGTGTTTAAATGGAGAGATATGTTATGGTGAAATTATTTCAGATGCTATGACTGTTTATGTGTTCTTTCAAAAAAAACAATAAACCCAAAGTTATAAAAAAAAAAAAAAAATTGAGTACAAAGAATATTCTAAAATGTTTATCCAGGATATAATATTCCACTTCTAAGCACAGTACCGCTAATTTCTTAATGTACTTGCCAAGGGCAAATGGAGATAGCAAATTGGCAATTAGACTCCAAAGCGACAGGCCGGCCCCATCTAGGAACAACCTGAACAAAATTCGCTTTGCCTACGTTTCGATCAGACTGACAAGAAAGTTATTTTATTCTATCGCTCGCCCTTTCCCTTGGCCACTCTTCCCAGGAGTTTATTTTTATTTCCCAGTTTGATTAAGTGTATTCCCTTCCACATATCTGCGGTCGTGTTCTTGGGGTCGGACTCCTGCCTCTCTCTGAGTCGGCTTGTCGGTGCACGTTTAAAATCTCTCTTTAAGTGTCACTTTTATGGCACACATCCACTGCGTCCCTCTATATTATACACATCTGTAGTTGAGCACACGCATGGCAGCCAGTGAAAGTACGGAGTGTATGTCAGACTAGCACTGACCTCTCTGACATTGGTTTGTACTCCTAAGAACAATAAAGGCTTTTGGTTTGGCTTTGATCTAAAAAAAAATAATTCATTGTTGCTACTCTTCTCTGAAAGATCTAAGAGCCTAATTGAACGGCAGACTAAAATCCATCTTTAACTGATGGCGGAAACTCAAGTACGTTGAAACCCATCAATTATGTTAATTAGGCTGCACTTTGGAGGCTTGCCAGAGCAATGGAAACAGGACTAGATATTAAAGCACCTATTCTTATTTACCCTCTATGCAGAGCCAGAAAATGTACCCCTTTGCTCCCAGAGAAGCCTGTAACATCCCCACAGCAGGGAAAGTGTTAAACATGATTACTATTCAGATTTATTTATGTTGAGCTGCTTTACGGTACAATAGGGGTGTGAAGTCAAAACATAGCATAGGACAGGTAAGAAGGCTGGTGTTGACAAGCAACGTGGATGGGCATTGTGTGGCTTGGCATTACAATATCCTATGTAGTCGTGTTACTGTTCTTCACTGATACAGTAACATTATCGATGCAATTTAAGCAACAATGCCTTTAGAACAGGGAGTTAACTTGATGAGGGGAAGTTGAAGGCCTAGGGCAAAGCCAAGGTCTTCTACTCCATACAAATGTTTAATAGCTAGGTTATAGTCGGTTTTCAAATATGTTAACCTTTTCAGTGCCCTTGTGTTGCTGTAGGATTAGCATATGTTTTGATCCCAGAATGGCACAGCCAATTGTAGCACAGGAAGGGCAGATCAAGTCCTTGGCTCTCATGGAGGGCTTTCTTTCCGGATGTCACAGGGGTAGAGGGGCCAGGGAGGGAGGATACTGGCCACGTGAATGGCCATGTGATTGCCACAGTAGTGATCACAGGGCCCTAGTTCCAAAAGGTCCATTGTCCTCTAGTTCAACAGACATCTGAACTGAAAGAGGAAGTTACTTTTATGTTATTTTGTTAGTGCCCTGGTCTTGTTCTACAGGGTTGTCCCAGGACCAGTCAGAAAGCTTGGTATCCAAGTTTTAGCCAATAATATAGGATAATCTAAGACTTTTGTGTGGCAGCTGGTTTCCACGGGTCTAATATCATGGACCAGTAATAAAATACCCTTCTGGTATATCCCCATTAGTTCTGAAGAGACCAACAACACACTAAAAAGTAATATGTTGCAACCCTTTCACTATTGTAGCATCATGCAATGCAATGCACAGCAGTACGTCGTACGCCCCCATAAAAGGCAGATAAAATGTTAAATTGTGTGCAAATACCTTATTGTGGAAAGCCCAAATATTACAGACATACTGTAAGACATAACAGCTTTCTATTTTATAAATGTTCGCAATAAAATAATATTTGGAGCAAACAAAGCCGATATTCTGGATGTCCAGTAGATTATTTTAGAAACACATTAAACCCAATATTTTAATTTGGTGATTTCTTATAATATTACCTAATTGGTATATAATAATATTCACTTGTGCATGACAATGCAGGGCAAGGGCCAGATTACATTGAATACAGCTATCAAGTACATTAATAAATGTAATTAGCATTTATAATTAGGTAGGAGATTGAAAAGAGATTGCTCTAGTAAGTCAGAGATGTAGCATATGGATGTAACCAACTTTATAGCTCATAAAAACATGCTGTACAAAAAAACCTGGTTTCATTGTGGTTTTCTATCACAAATGGCATTAGAATATTTGAACACATCTGTGATGTTCTGATTTGGACGGACAGAAGGATATAGTCCAGAAAGTCAAATGGTCCCAGCAAGTGTAAAATACTTCAATTGTGAACGCACGCTTGTCTTTTTATTTTATTATTTTACTATTATTTTAACGCCTGCATAAAGGCGATTAAATGGTCACTAAGCTCTGGGGTCATATTTAAAGTAAATAAGCAACATTTAGTAGAGAAGATCCCCACTCAAGAGCAGAAGGGGAGCTGATAAATGTAAATGTCAAATAATAGTAGTATCAGCGTTCACATCATCCACCAGGCAACATATATATGTAGCAGGCCTCAATGCTCCTGTCACTGGGGAAAGCTGGGTTACTGCGACCGGGCTGCCCTGGCGCCAGAAGATTACGGGTGCGAGGTGTCTGATCCAGAGCATGGGTCCCCGACAGCGATGCCGCGGCAGGCAGCTTTTACTTTTACAAGCGCGGCTCTGGAGACAGTGAATTCTGCTACATCTGTACGCCAAGCGAAACCAAGCTTTTCATACTAAAGCCTGGTAAGAGATGTGCAGCTGTGTAGGAGATGTGTGCAGAGCTGGGAAACGTTCTGTATTTTAGGGAAAGAAAACAGCTTGTGTTCAGCAAAAACAGGGTTAATGGAAAACAACACAATATGCCTAACTCCTATAGGGAGCACTGACTACACCACACCCTATATATGGATGGGGGTGCTAATGTTACTTTGCCTTCGGGCCTTGGCTTTCTCCTCTGTGGCTAGGATGGGGGGTGGGGGGGTGGGGGAATAAACCTAAGCTACAGGGTGACCCCCTCATGCACGGTCCAGGAGTAGCAAGCTTCCTGGATCAGAGAGAAAGTCCCTTTGCAGTGTGTACTGCAGGCTTTTATAATCCTAACGAGGGAGTTGAGGAGATTAATCATTATAGCCTGCTTTGTAATTAACCTCCACAGTGCTGTATCAGGCTATATGAACAGGTTTTCCCGTTCACCATATGACACAGGAAACATCCTTTTACACTCCTCCCGATTCTGGGTAGCAAGGGCTAGCTACAGTGGAAGCCCGTCTGTAACGCTGTACTGCCCGCAGACCTGGCCAGTCCCCAGTACTGATGTGGGTAAGGGTATAACACGCACCCACAGCAGTGAGGGCGTGCCCGGAGTGTGGTAGGGTCAGGGAAAGGTCCTTGCAGTGTGCACTGCAGGCTTTTATACCCCTAACAAGGCCGTTCAGGAGATTAATCAAGATAGCCTGCTTTGGAATTAACCTCCTCAGTGCTGTATCGTTCTATGTGAACAGGTACACAATCATGTATTAATAGATTAGACATTCTGTATCAATAACATGACTATAATAGAAAAATAAGAGAATAACAGAGACAGAGGGTGCAATATTAGAGCCCATCCAGGTTTGCATTTATCTGGCTGAATGAGTCCGCTCGCTGCTAACGCAAAACCACAACATTTTAGTTTACTTGGGGCAAGTTGGCGGCTGTTATTTCAGGAACTGGACACTGATATAGTGCCAATTTCTGTAAGCTGGAGACTTTACTAAATACCCTCTATACACCCATATAGAAAGAGATAATAGATGCCCATATGTTATTGGTATGCATGAATGTGGGCACATTGCTTAGACATTGTTAAAAATAAACAAAAATCTTTACATTCATTTTAGCCAATCATTGGTTTACAAAAAAATGTCTTTGAATTGTACTTAATTAAAATCAAAACATTGCCATTTATGTGAGGACAGGGGTGAGTATGTGATATAAGAACAGAGAGGCCAGTGCCGAGATGCCAGAGGCTCTGGAAGAGGTTAATCAGGCTAGCTATAAAAAATGCAATTCATTCATGGGAGGTAATTTAATTTGGTTTGTGGATAACCATTTTCTATGAAGGCCTAAAGGGATGAATCTTGAGACACATAATGACATTTAATTGCCCATGATGTGTGCTATTTCTCCTGGTGAGAAAGAGTTTGTCTTGATTATAGAAGTGATTACTACTGTATCTGCGTCTATATTGCAAATTACTTCAACGCTTTCTCTATCTTCCAGAAGAATATCCCCCCCCCCCAAAAGTGTAAAACAGCACGTAATTTAGTATGTATAAAAACAATTCCATTTAATAAATCTGAATTCTTTCATGACCCATGTCTGCTGCTGAAAGTTCCTGAATTAACATTGTTTACGGTTTTTGCCCCAATTGATGCTGGAATTTAGATCTGAGCAATTCCGACTTTCAGAGCCCGCAATTTCTGCTTTAGGGCGTAAGGACTTTCATTTCACAATATAGATTCCTGTTTCAAAAGCAGCAAAAACAAAACACAGACTTCTTTTTTCTAAGGTATTCCCAGGCATTGTTTATTGCATTGTTTATTGTATTGTTTAGAGTTGGTGCAAAGTACAGATAAAATAAAATCCTTTTAAGAGTTATGCATGGACCAAAGGCAGAGCGTTGGGATGAAATACATGTGTGCATCTGCTTCTGGCAGCTGCTCGGAGAGAAGCAGCAATGGCTCATGGAATGTTGTTTACTGCAAAATGTCTTAGGAAGCTGAGGATATTAATATTCCTCGTTCTTGTGTATTAAACAGCATATTTCCTTCCTCTTACCTAACAACTTCTACTAAAATCCACTGTTTAATAATTGTGCTTTCACAGTATTCCATACCATGTAGTGTTACCCCAACAGCATGAGTGTGCCCCGTTCCCTCCCCCAGCTGATAGGATTAATGATTTTGTTAAATGAATGTTTCACGCCAATAGTCCTTTAATGCAGCTAGTTCCTCCATAATGTGCAGATACTGTAAGTACATGTTATAATGAAGCCTATTCCCCCTAGCACCACAGAGATGCCCACCTTCAAGGACCACAATTAGTGACATTCTGGATTCGGCACCAAAAACTGTCAGTTCAGTAGAAAAGTTGCTATTTTTATCAGTGTGACTATAGTGGTCTCCAAATCAAGTGAGACTCACTGGACATCGGTGAGAATGGGTGTCTATTTCCTCCTACTGTCGTTCTCTAGAATGAAAGTTATTGATACAGTATTTGTATTGCCATGTGTTATTCCCGAGTCTCCGGCTTTAGGGCTTCGTACCTCCATAAAGGAACATTCCTAAGACATTAAAGGTGAAGTTCAAGAGTGAATGAAAAGAGCTTGAAAAGGTTAAACAAAAATCCATTTTAAGTTGAGCAGTAAAGATGGCAGCTTTATGATATATATTTCGGAATAATTAGTTGGGATAAAAAGGTATTGCTACTTATAAGTACACTCACATCTTTTTACATAATAGATCAGGTAGAAAAAAAAACCTTGTGTCCGATGAGTTCAACCTACTGTTCTGTATGTTGAGTTTCATCGACTGACATAATCATACTATATTTATTGTTATATTGATCCTTATCAATGAAGGCAAACAAAACTCTGTGTGCAATATTTGTCAATTATGTCTCATAAGGAAGAAGATGAATTCCTTACTAATTCCTTACTGACTCTAGTAATAACATATAATATCTATCTATGATTAACTTATTTAGTTCATCCTAGTATACCTTTCCTTTCTAAAAAGATGTCTAACACTTTCTTAAATACTGTATGTATATTGTATCTGCCATCACAATCTCTATTGGGTAGTACATTCTACATTCTCACTGCTCTTACTGTAAGGATCTCTTTCCTTTCCTCCTGGTGAAGGCTACTTTCCTCCAATCTCAAAGGATGAGTCTGTCATTTGGACGGCTCTTGGAATGAAAAGTTCCCTTATAAATTTCTTTCATTGACCTTGAATTTATTTGTAAATAGTAATCATATTCCTTCGTACATGCTTCTGTTCTCATTTAAACAATCCCAATTTAAAAGTAATTTCTCATACAGTAACTTAGACGTTCAATCTACTTTACTAATTTGGTGACTCCTCTCTGTATTTATCCAGTTCAATAACATAATTTTATGGAGAGGTGCCCAAAACTTTACTGCATATTCAAGTTATGTTCTTCCCTTCCATCTACAATCCATTTTATGCATGATAATATTTATTAGCCTTCACAGCTACTTCTTGAAATTGAGCACTATTGCTAATCCGGCTGTCTGCAAGCACTCCTAATATTTCTCCATCAAGAACTGACCAAATGTTGTACAATTTAGTTGGAAGATAGCAGTGTTATTCTTGGTTCCAAAATGCATTACCTCTGGATTTAGCTTGGCTATCTCAGTGGAAGCCGTCCACTAGTGTTTCAGTTGATTCCTCCATAGTTTTGTATATGGCACTTCTTTCAGGGACCTACTGTATGAATGTCAAATAAACTATATAAATGCAAGTAATCTGATTCCGTTGCTGTAATTATCAGTCCTTCAAAATTCTAAGCATCGTCAATGTACATTCATTATGGCAATGTCCTTGAATTAGGACATATTAATCCTGGTACAGATGTAGGAAGATTTACTGTCCCTGTGACCATGCAAAACCAAGTGCTACTCCCCAGCCCTAAAGAACAGTATAACTTGGTACTCATTTTATATTTTCTAATTTTGTCTTTTCACAGTGAAGCCAATCGGGTGGTGAATGAGGTCAGCATGGAAAATGGTGAAAGACCTGCTGCCGAGGTTAGGAATATTCTGCATCACAAGCATGATATCCCAGTGTCTGAGTCCAGCATCAGACTAAAGACACGTAATTTGGGTGGGACCTTCCGACGTGTGAGATAAAGTACTGAAGACTGCAGTTTGCTTCTACACATGCCACATGGTATGCATGTTATAGCCTCCAAAAATAAGGGGAGCGTAGAACGGCACTGAGGAAAAGAGGAGCACAAAGGAAACAAATAATCTGATATTGCAGGGACCAGATGAAAAAGGGATTCTTGACAGATCTCCGGAAGGGTCCATTCACATTCTTTCAGAATATTAGAGGCACATCACAAACTCTGGCAAATCTCTCATGGGTGATGTGATGTGTACATGTGATCCCAGTAAAGAGGGGAAGAAGGGTACGATAGCGTAGACGGTAACAAAAATATATTTATATATTAAAATCTCACGAATAAACTCTTACAAGACGTACATTCTGTAAATGAATTAAAACAGTGCAAATCTGGATCTCCTGGGTGCTGTGATCTCACCGCCTCTGCGAGTGCAGGCGTCTATCGTGATCGTCCAACTGATGGTGTTGTTTCTGGTCACAGCCACCCAGGGACAGTGAACGTATCTCTCCCCTTCTCCTCAATGCCTTTCGTTGTGTGTCAGCTTCCTCAGGAGGCAGGTCTCTACCCCATCAAATTGTGCATATTTATACCTCTTGTAATTGGCTGTTTCAATTTGTCAGTTATTCAGCAATCTTTAATGTATTTATGTATTTTTATTAATACTGTAGGTTGGAAGCAAGGGGTCTCCTGAGCAGAATCATGTAAGGGTTAGCTTCAGAGCCCCTCCCCTCTGTGTTCCCTAACGGCACTATACGTGTGTTCCTCCCCAAACACTCCTTTATACAACACGGGGAGAAATAACTGAGAACAAAGCTGAACATACCTGAGATACCTGGGAAATATGTGGGTCATTTGAATATACTTTGCTTATCCCAATTAGCATATCTCTCTTTCCCAAAAGCCGCATTGTAGGATGTAAATTTTTGGGGGTTGGAGCGACCTTCCCCCGCACGTCTGTAAAAGTTGGAAAGTTGGGAAGTTTGGAATGAATGGTCACATTAGAAAATGGCAGACAGTTTGCACATAGCTACAGCTTAACCACTTTCAGGGAATCTAGGCTTAAGTAGCTTCGCTTTTCACCTTCATGTACAGTCTGAATAGACACATTTTAAGCTTTGCAGTAGCCTAGATCCATTATAACTACTCCACATTCCAAACCCTTACACTTCCTTTTCTACCCCAGCTGGCTGAGTAAGTACATCTCATGCTATTCACCTCCTGGCAAGGATTACTGTTTTTTTTACCTTTCCCTACTATCAAGCGCCCTCACAATAGCGAAGCTCTCTCTCACTACACATCATCTACAAGTGCCTTTGTGTGTCTATGCTTTCCCCAATAAAGTGAAGAAAAGACAAAGAACTTGTTGTGCTTGTAAAATGTACGAGTTAAGCTATCTGGCCATACTTATACCCAGCGTATACCCAGTGGCTTCAGAATAGTCCATGTGCATTCAAGTAATGTTCTTGAATTAATTATTCATCCTGATATACTGTTGTCCCGCCCACCTCATCGGCTCAGGTCATGGCTGTCTTCTTTCCATTCCCCTTGTCTCTACTGCTCTCTGTCACACAAAATATATATATATATAGATATATATTTTGTGCTATATACCACCGGATACCACAATCCAACATTCATGATAGGCCGATTAATCATTAGTGGAACAGTTTTACAGTATATGCAGTGTTTTTACAAGGGGAAGATTTGCATCAAAATTGTGCTCCCCATGGTTTAACCCACTGTATATTTTAATATTACTTTCTAAATAATACCTTGCCTTACAGACACTGTATTTCATATCCCTTATTCCTACACACTGAACACTACAAGGCATGATACAATCCTGCAACAAAGGCCCCCATACAAGAGGAGATTGTGTTCCCCTTCATTTAAATGGAGCTGATCTTTTCTCCGGCACAGGAAATACATATTGAGCCACTACATAAAATCTTTCACCATAATCTCCTACTTTACAGACTTGTTCTTTAACTGATCATCCCCTCTACCCTTCTATACGCAGGTAAATCTTATTGAATGCAAATGGCAGAAACCCTGGGATACTGACTGAAAGAATTCAATTTTGTATTTCACTGCAACTAGGCAGTCTCCTCAATATAAAAATATTCCATGTGCTTCTTGTTACATTGTGTCTGATTATAGTTTGAAACCGCCTCCATCTGGCTGATATAGTTATGCATAAATTCGAGATGAAAAAAAAATGAATCACGCAGTCATGGGTGAAATAAAGTAACTATAACATTGTGGGCATTTTGTGCACAGGCGGGATATTTACCAATACTTCATAAATGTCCCGGTGAGCATCTGGAACGTACAATGTAATAAATATTATCTTTCTGCCTGTGTGTGCCTTGTTTTTCAGTTTATACGCATTTCACAGTCACAGTGCACATGAGAAAAGTGCTGTTATGTTCTTTGATGTTACATTTTCTTGTATTTACTGTACATATATATGTAGGTATTACACTCGCACTGTTAGAGGGATTTTTTTTCTCTGCCGTATATACTTGGACATAATTACTTTGCATCAATGTTATCGTATTTGTGTCGGCTGACAAGGGGTGTAGTTATGTGGAAGACTTTAGGGTATTATCTCCGGCTTGATAGTTAATCCTGGAAACTTGTCAATGTAAAATGTTATTTGTCCATTACAAAAGAAGTCACGAACAAAATATGGGTTGATAAATTCCCTTCTATGTATTTGATTGCATTAATACGGTAATATAGTACAACATTATCTTGTGATATGATCCATTTTAGCGTGCCTTGTATACCTTATATAAATATGGCCTTGATGCTACAATACCTGATTTATTTGATGTACTATTCAGTTCTTCAAAATGATAGATTGGTGAATCAGACATATGAGGAGAGGCTAGCTTATTTAGATTTGTTTACATTAGAGAAGAAGCATCTAAGAGGGGATATGATAACAAATGTACAAATATATTTAAGGAGCCTTCAAAAGAACTATTCATCCCACGGGCAGTACAAATGTCACGGGGTCATCCCTTAAGGTTGGAGGAAATTAGACCAGCAGCAACACAGGAAAGGGTTCTTTACAGTAAGGGCAGTTACAGTGTGGGATTCATTACCCATGGAGACAGTGATGGCAGATACAATAGATATGTTCAAAAAAAAGGTTGGACATCTTTTTAGAAAGGTATACAGGGATATACCAAATAAGTATACATGTGAAAGATGTTGATTCAATGAGAAATCGGATTGCCAATATTTGGAGTCAGGAAGGAATTTATTTTCCCCCTTATGAGATATCATTAGATGATATTTCACTGGGGTTTTTTGTTTGCCTTCCTCTGGATCAATACATTTAGCACAGGTTGAACTTGATGGGCTGTCACGGGAGACCAGTACTTTTAACACCTTTACCTTCCAGGATCAATTTCACTAGGCAGAACAAGGCAGTGGAATACAATGAGGTTTATTCTGGTAGAACCAGTACGCATACAAGGCAACACAAAAAACAGGGAAATACACCACAACTTGGGGCTCTCGAGGGAGACACTAGCCTCAACTAGAGGCAGGGAGCCTGCTTCAGGAAGACTTACCCTGTCCGCTCCACGTCCAGGAATACCATGGTACTATCTACGGGATAGATAGCTGGCTTACCCCGCTGGCCGGATCTTCGTTCGATAGTAGAACTTGGCCACGTCTCTAGAACTTGTCCTCAGCTCGGCTAGGCTTCTCCGTCACCTCAATGCCGAGTGCTTTGCTATTGCGAGCAAAACACCTTTGAAAAGCCGGCCTCTGCTTCACCGGACCATGCCTAGGAATAGTCTCACAAGCAGTTGTACTCTGATCGAACAGTCCCCATACATAGACCTTGGTGTGTCCTTGAATGAATACATAAAACTCCTTATATACAGGGACGCTGCTCACTCCTCGGCTCAGCACATGGCTAATACCATCCCAATCCTTTTGTGTCTATTGCTCTCTCTTAAAAATGTGTTTCACATATAGCCCTGCGTGTGTGGCACGGCCTTACCCCCAGTATATGCTAAGTACCGTCTTTTACACCTTCATGTCCAGTCTGCACAGACACCTTCTAAATGAAGCATTTCACTAGTATAGCATCATAGTTACTGCTCCCCGGCAGAATACTCCTGCAGTACTCTTCCCTGCTTCATTACTCTTCTTGTTACTCATTCTGTCTCTAGGGGGGGTATTCATTCAACTGTGATAGTGTTCATTGGCACGATCATCATTTCATAAATAACGCCCAAAACACCTATTCAAGTCAATGAGGATTTTACCCCCGTAAGCCAAGATCCACAAAAGGATGCTAAACTTTAGCACATCTTTGTTCCCTATTTTTTGAATGGGATTAAATCTGTGGATCTGGGATTTAGATTGTAAAATCTCTTTACTGAGCAGAGATTAATTTTATGTATAAAGATTTAGCCAACGTAATTGAACCGGTTATTGTGCGGTAAGGGAATAAAAACATTTAACATTTTGCAACTTGAAGATCCATTTAAATACAGTACATTTCAACACTTTCAAAGTCGTACCACCATTGTAACCGGTACAGTTAGGTCGGCTACATCTGCAATACACATTTACGTTTCATGTAAGTCTTGTGTTATAATTCATTGTGTTGTGTCTCTTTTAGTATGGTATATTATATGTTCATGTCCGATGGGACAGCACTATATTGTAAGGCAAAGCAACATGTTGCAATTCCCCTGACCAGGGAAGGGATTACACTTTGCAAAAGACACAGCTAGATGTTCTCCGGTGCTGGGGCAGTGCATCACGCAGAAATGCAAGCTGTGTGTTTCTGGTCAACCTTTAAATGAATCAACCATGCCTTCCACAGAGAAATACATTTTGATTAATGTTTGTAGTTTTTTACAAGCACTTTTGCTAATCTTGTTTGCATTTTGCTTAATGCTGGACAACGCTGGCTATGTCTTTTTTTTAAGGCTATAATACTTTATCTGATGGTTTTTCAGTATTCTGTGCAAATGCATGAATTGCAACGTGTGCAACTGTTAGCACTGCTCTGCTACCAAGTCTGTGATATTTTTATGCAGGAAAATCTGATTTGGGTACAGTAGGTGCCAAGATAAATATAACATTAATTATTGCAGAAGAACCACCCCCCGTCAAATCGGGAAAACAGGGACCTTAGGTCAGTATGGAGTGCAAATGTACAGTATTCATGGCAAATGTGGGCAACTAAATTAGCAATGTATCTATTGTAATATTTGAATTCACAACATAATGTTTGCAAACACTGTTTTTTGCCATTATTTGGAAGCAATAATGTAGACATCCCAGGTTTATTTTGCCCATTGCCCTAACCGAGTGTGTCTTTCATTGCATAAAGCTACAGTAAAGCCGCGTCTTGGTGCAGGCTGGGGGTAATTGTTGAGACAAGGCCAACAAAAGTAGTCCCACCGCTCACCCCACCCCTACACTGTCCAGTAAAATGTATGCTCAGGCGCACGACGGGTGGGGGAGGCTAATGATCGGCCACGTTCTCTGTTTGTGCCCAGGTTTTGCTTTTCCCCATTCCTCTTTTTTTTTTTCAGGCTACATACAGCCCATCCTCCAGCCACAATACAGAGCTCTCTCCCACCAATTATGACAATCTCACTGTATGCATAAAAGATAGAGGAAAAAAAGGGTGCAGCACGTTTGACCTAACTCAGGCCTGTCTTCTCTTTGCTTAACCCCCAAATGGTGTGTTACTGTGTTTATTTTCGCAGGTTTTGCTTTGGCCCCTCTACCAACCACAAGTCTTTCCTTCCATGAGGTTGTTTTGTTTGTATTCGGTCAGCAGCAGTGTAGAAATCCCAGGCTTTGCTTTGACCAATCCCAAGTTTCGAAGGTGTCCGGTATTGAACCGGACAGTTTTTGGACACTCTGCCCAGTAAAATTAAAAGATAATACCAGACATGTATGTGTATACCGGTATTACCTCTTTGGGCGTGTATGTGTATACCAGTACTACCTCTCTGGGCTTGTATGTGTATACCAGTATTACCTCTCTGGGCATGTACGTGTATAGCGGTATTACCTCTCTGGGCGTGTATGTGTATACCAGTATTACCTCTCTGGGCGTGTATGTGTATACCGGTATTACCTCTCTGGGCGTGTATGTGTATACCGGTATTACCTCTCTGGGCGTGTATGTGTATACCGGTATTACATCTCTGGGCGTGTATGTGTATACCGGTATTACATCTCTGGGCGTGTATGTGTATACCGGTATTACCTCTCTGGGGGTGTATGTGTATAGCGGTATTACCTCTCTGGGCATGTATGTGTATACCGGTATTACCTCTCTGTGCGTGTATACCGGTATTACCTCTCTGGGCGTGTATGTGTATACTGGTATTATCTCTCTGGACATGTATGTGTATACCGGTATTACCTCTCTGGGCGTGTATGTGTATACCGGTATTACCTCTCTGGGCGTGTATGTGTATACTGGTATTACCTCTCTAGGCGTGTATGTGTATACCGGTATTACCTCTCTGGGCGTGTATGTGTATACCGGTATTACCTCTCTGGGTGTATGTGTGTGTATACCGGTATTACCTCTCTGGGCGTGTATGTGTATACCGGTATTATCTCTCTGGACATGTATGTGTATACCGGTATTACCTCTCTGGGCGTGTATGTGTATACCAGTATTACCTCTCTAGGTGTGTATGTGTATACAGGTATTACCTCTCTGGGCGTGTATGTGTATACTGGTATTACCTCTCTAGGCGTGCATGTGTATACCGGTATTACCTCTCTGGGCGTGTATGTGTATACCGGTATTACCTCTCTAGGCATGTATGTGTATATACCGGTATTACCTCTCTGGGCGTGTATGTGTATACCGGTATTACCTCTCTAGGCGTGTATGTGTATACCGGTATTACCTCTCTGGGCATGTATGTGTATATACCGGTATTACCTCTCTAGGCGTGTATGTGTATACCGGTATTACCTCTCTGGGCATGTATGTGTATACCGGTATTACCTCTCTGGGCATGTATGTGTATATACCGGTATTACCTCTCTAGGCGTGTATGTGTATACCGGTATTACCTCTTTGGGCGTGTATGTGTATACCGGTATTACCTCTCTAGGCGTGTATGTGTATACCGGTATTACCTCTCTGGGCATGTATGTGTATACCGGTATTACCTCTCTGGGCATGTATGTGTATATACCGGTATTACCTCTCTAGGCGTGTATGTGTATACCGGTATTACCTCTCTAGGCGTGTATGTGTATACCGGTATTACCTCTCTGGGCATGTATGTGTATACCGGTATTACCTCTCTGGGCATGTATGTGTATATACCGGTATTACCTCTCTAGGCATGTATGTGTATATACCGGTATTACCTCTCTGGGCATGTATGTGTATATACCGGTATTACCTCTCTAGGCGTGTATGTGTATACCGGTATTACCTCTTTGGGCGTGTATGTGTATACCGGTATTACCTCTCTAGGCGTGTATGTGTATACCGATATTACCTCTCTAGGCGTGTATGTGTACTGTAAAGGACGAACAGACCCGTTCTGCAAAGCTAAACACAAGAAAATCACCTTAAAAATCCTGTCTGAACTCTTGGTCATGTGCGCGCACGCGCTGACTGGGGCCGGCCCCGTAGAGCGCTGTACCTGGTTTTGGGCACGTACACCCTGAGCATTGGGACCTAAAGCAGTAAGTCTATCTCCAACTGTATCAGCACAAGAGGAGATCAGCTGATGCGGGCTGGAGTATTTCAATACAATTAAAGGGCATTGAGTCCCAGCCAGAATTCTCTCTCTGTGTTATCCCGAATCCAAGTTTTCACTGATAAGGAGAGAGAGATGGGGTTTCCTTTGGCCACTTGAGTTCTGTTCAATTAGCTGTCACACGCTGCATGTTGTGCAACAAAATAAAGATTGGCCTTGAATTGATGTTTATGTTTAGGTCAATGCCCTCAGTTCAATATAATGAAATGTTGGGTGATGCACAGTTAACAATACATTTGCTTCGGTTCGCTTGAATAATTAATACGTTCTTAAGCAATTTGTGCTGCCCGGGTTTTGTTTGTTTAGCTTATTCCTGGGTAAACGTTTTTATTTGTGAACTTTTTTAATTTTATGTACATGGCACAAAAACTGGAGTAAAGATGTTGATACATTGGCGTGAAAAGACACAAGATAAAAAATGTTGCAATGCTGAGGGAGGGAACATAAAATATCAAACATGAGTAGCAGCACAACAGTGTACAGTAAGTGTATCAGAAAGTAAAAACATCTGTGGGGTATATTGAAGGGAAGCAAGTAAAAGGGATACCTTTCTGGCGGCAAGCAAAGCAGTAGGAATCAAGCAGACGCATGAGACAAAAATCCAGCGGGACCACATCAGGAAGACCCTCCCCCCAGGAGAAGATCTGTGATGTTCGCAAACACGACCGTGACTGCCAGGCCAGAAGCTCAGAGTCATGGTGATGGCTGGGACAGAATCTGGGGTGTCGGAGGTTTCCTCAGTGTCAGATGACACATAGAGAGAGGGGATGAGAAGGGACATGGTAGAAGCATGGATTTGGGGGCTGCTGGGCTTAGGCTGCGCTTATAGTAGTGGCTACAGCGACGTCAACAACGTGCAGCCGCAAAGCTACTCAATGTACTGTAGTTCATAACGCCCACAGTCGACGCAACGGCGACTTGTGACGTCACAGTTACCAATATCGCTGTAGTCAAAAGACTTTGAGATTTAAAGTTTACAGTGGCGGCCACATGACTTCAGCGGCACGTGAGCCGTTCAGCCAAAGAGGGCGAACCGCTCACGGCCATGCCCCCTGTCACCCTCCCCTGGTTTCCTGCACCAGAGTGCAGAAATCGCAATAGTGACGGCGATGGCTGATGTCAGCGGTCGCATCGCCGTCACCATAGCCAGTACTATAAACGCAGCCTTAGTGTCTGTGGCCCCTTGCTGCAGGGGCGGTTATGCCGGGTGAGACCCCCCTGTGGGGTGACAGGAAGTTCAGGTTGCAATTGGAGGTGGGCAGGAGGAGAGAGGGCGTTGGTAGACATGCCTGTTAGTGAGGTTACCCCCACGCAGCAGAAGGGAGAGCGAGAGTGGCCTGGGGATAGCGGGACGATCAGCCTACATTGCAGGCAATGGGTTGCATGGGAGGAAGTAAGGAGGAAGCGGGGGGGAGTGGAGAGTGCACAGTGTGGGTACCATGTGGCCAGGAGTAAGAGGCCAGAGGCAAGGGCTGAACCCAGGAGTGGGGTAGGCAGGAGGTGAAGATCTCCTATCCAAGACGTGAGGGGTGGCTTTAGGGACAGTTCCGGGCTATCTTTGGAGTAGTGAGGGAGAAGGTAAGGGGATACAGAGTGAGGTTAAAGGGTTAGTCCCGGGCGGGAGGTTGGTCAGATGGTTCAGTCTGGGTTCTTTCTTCGCAGATGTTTTGAGCTGGATAGGTTGGGGGTAGTACAAGATCAAAAAGGGGTTGGTGAGGGTGAGATTTCAGGCATAGGGGAGAGACAATGATGTGGTAGGAGTTACCCAGCACAGTCAGTCAGGACAAAGAAGTGGGTGTGCTAGCTCTACAATGCGTCCCAATATAAGTGGGGTGCAACATGTTGTTGCAGACATGAATGCTCAGTGTGCGGTTGTAGCCATACAGTGACTAGGTGTTTTAAGAGGGGCAAGTCAAGTTCTGGGGGAGGTTGGGAGGGGGGGCGTAGGTTAGACGCTGAGGTTGATAAGAAGGTGTTTTTTAGGCAACAAATTCCAGGTTTTTATTGATTTATGAGGGCAGTTTTCCTCTAATAAGGAACCAGTTTAATAAAGTTTTCAGGGATTTCCTGTAGGTAGGGGCTTTTTATCATATGGGCCCCATTCACTCAGGATTATGACTGCGACAGAAGCAGGAGTGAATGTAGGCACTATAAGAGTTACATTACCTCTCCATACAGTACGTGGGTTACATGTTTCCTTTTCCTTCGGTTCCTGGTGGGTAAGATTTGGGTATGTATTTTGGTTGGATTGCCAGGATGCCGGACAATCAGAGCCTGGATCGTGGGGATTCCTATGTGCACTGGGGCAGAGCAAAGAGTAGGATCACATTGATAAGGAAGCCCCTAGGGATGGTGAGGTAATAGCTGAACATATTGTTGGATAGGGGATGCATTGGGTGAATACGCTGCCTGATTTGTTAACATGTAGGACGGCAACGGCAGTGCCAGACATTATACTTTTTCACATTGGGGGAAACGATCTGGGGAAGATTAAGTTGGTGGATCTTGTGAACAGCATGAGGTGGGATCTGGCTCAGATTGCTAGAGCCTTCCCACTGGAAGCCTTAGGCTGCGCGTATAGTGCCCGCGACGGCGACGTGACAGATTACGTCACCCGTCGCCGTTGCCACCCGCGAAAGTTGAATTTCGCTTTTGCAGCGACGTCGCTGGCGACCTGGCCATTGATTGGTTCAGAGGCTGTCACATGTGGCGACAGCCTCTGAAAAATCAAATTTGACCAGCTACCAAATTTTTGGTCGCGACGTCGCCCCCGTCGATCCGTCGCATCGCGCTTACTCGGTCGCCGTCGCCAGGTACTATATGCGCAGCCTAGGTCTGGTCTAAAATAATTCCTAGGTTGGGATGGCGGGGGTTTGAAGCATAAAAGCAGTGAACAGAAGTAGTAAGAAACTGAATCGCTGGGTCGGCAGATCTATATTTACAACATGGCTTTGTACGATGGGCAGGAAAAGGTTGCAGGATTAGTGTGGACTGCGAGGCAAATTTGAGGGGTCCCATGGCTTGCTGGCGATTTTGCATGTATAGCTATTCAGAAAGCTTCGATAACATGGCTTGGAAATGGCTTTTTAACAAGTGTTAGTGGCTCTAACAAGCTGTGCGGTAGCTCCAAAAATGCCCAAACTCTAATTTTTTTGCCCTCAACTGCTGTTCAGGTAGCTTCAATATGCACATTGCACATTAAACTCCCATTTGTTTTTCCCACCACCGCGAGCTTGAATTCGCAATGTGCATAGGAGTATATTTTCATTTTACTACATACAGTAGGATTGAAGCCGGTAGTCTCTGGAGATGACCCAAATTTATTTCAGCTTTGTAGATCTCCTGCTTCAATCGTATGTAATAAAAATGCAATTACAGCCTAGCTTCATTACCTTAGTGGCTAACTACTAGGGTAATGAAGGGGTTAAATAGCAGTGCCCAGTTTGTTGGTGGTAGAGAAGGTGGGTGAAGGTTGTTGTTGCCCAGGGTGGGTGGTTAGCGTTGAGGGAGGGGTAAACCCTTCATTACCATAGTGGTTACTACCATCAAGGTAAGTAAGGGGTTAACCCCTCCCACTACCGACCCGAGAAGCCTTATCTCCCACTCTGGGCCAAATACAACCTTCATAATTGCCCCAGGGTGGGTGGTTAGGCCTCCCTGGTGGGGTTAACCCCTTTCTTACCTTAGTGTTACAACCGCTATGGAAATGAAGGGGTTAGCTGCTCCCACAAGGCCTAACCATCAACCCCGGGGCAACTACACCCTTCACCCACCCCCTCTCACCAACACCACACACAGTAATGGGCAAAAGCCCTACTAGACAAAATTGGCAATCAATGGGCACCTTAAAATAAAAGGCATTTAAATGAAAAACACATTGCAATACTTTTAAACTAAACAGTTGCCAAAAGATGCATTGAATGTCACTGTGGTTATCTACGCCCTCAATGGGGGCACAGGTAGCCACAGTGATAATCAGTGGGCACCCTAAAAATATCCCAATTAAATAAAATGCAATATATGTGTCTCGGGTATCTGATTTGTGGATATACTATGTGAAGCCTTTCCTTTTTTGGTTGATTTGACTTCACCTTAAAGGGAGGGAAGCATATGGTACCTTATTGGATGGTCGGTTGGTCGGTTGGTCGGTCTCTCTCTCTCATTTCAGGAGTGTGGATTCTTTTATTTGATGAACTGCTTGCAAACTGTTTTCTTATTAATCCCGTTACTTACTGAATTGCCTTTAATATAAAAGGCACCAGAAAGAGAGGCCAGAGCACCCGGTTGCTTTGAACCTCCAGCAGCCATGAGAACAGCTGAGCTGTCCGTAAGACCGGGCGAGAGGGGACATTTCCCGCAACTGATTAATTATCTGTCGGAGTCAACATCACTGATTCAGTGTAGTTATTTTCACTTTGCTTTATTTCTATAATATGGCAATGGGATGTGTTAACGTTACCACAATATTTCTCAAAATAAATACCTCAGCTCCATTGAAAACAATGGTAATGCTCTTTATATATATTTTGTTATGACTTGCATTAACCAGTTTTTGTGGCAGTAATAAAGTCTGAAACATCTGCACCTAAGTCGTACTCTGATAATTACAGCTGGGTTAGGCCCCTCAGTGCCCTATAGACAAACAGCGTATGTCCCTGGCACACAGGGGGTCCTTATAACGTATGCTGTACGTGATGGTGTTTTGACCATTTTCTAGGGGGGTGTTCACGATAGGAGTGCTGACCACCAGCGGAAGCAAGAAGCGATTAGTTGAGAACTCAGGATAGCGGTCATGTAATCGCTAGTACCGGAAGAGCCCATGACTATGGAGGTGACAGCACCTTGCAGCGCTCAAGAGATTTACTAGTTATTTAAGGGTTTATTAGAACCTGTTGGCTGTTCTTCATAAATGAACTTGGGGCGCCCTGTTATATACAAAGCGTTTCTCATTGAGATCAAAGTCTTTTAGTAGTGAAGCAATCTACAATGTGCTCTAAAAACCACCAGCACTTAAAGGTTTAATGTGAAGCAATAGTCTCTTTTACACAGGCTGCAGGTATCCGAGTGACCTTGTAGTTACAGTAATGAGACTATAAAGTGGAAAATGAGTCCAAGGCCAATGCTAGCTTTGCATATCTTGGTACAGTATAAGCAAATCACTGTTCTGCCTGAAGGGGTTTTTACTCTTTGCTTTCCTATTTCCATTCTAGTACTTTTTTCCTGTATGATATGTTTACCCAAAATATTTAGCATTTACAAGGTTTTATGTCATTTTCTTACAGATGCAACAAGTACTCGTGTTATTTGACTTTTAAAATTGAAAAGAACAGAGATATGAATCTGTGACCCTCAGGATTGCATATACAGTACCTTGGACAAATGAACCAACTCTCCTCAACTAATGTATGTAGACAAAGTCAGGGTCAGCAGCTTCAAACATAAAAATCAAACAGTGTGACAATTGTCCTTGGCTGAAGATCAAACAAGATAAACAGTGTAGTGGGAAACAAGCAGAAGCATAAGGAGAAGTGTGTGAAAGATATGGGTGATCATGCCTGGTGTGAAGAATGCGATAATTGAACCCATTTATTAAGTAAACAAAACACAGACAGCCCCAATGCAACATTCAACCTGACAAATCATATAGAAGGTGTAAATGCGTAATGCTAACGACCAGTAACAGGAGAATGATATTAGAAAATAAAAGGATACTTGTGGAGGGACCCCAAGAATAATACTTGATTGAAGACATGTATTGGGTATAGGGTCGTGGATGGTAAACTCACCAATGAAGTGAGATTGGTATACACAATGACACCAGGGACCATAAGCATGTAAATAACCCTAGATTGTATCAAATGTCCTGAAATCCATAATAAGGAAACATGTAGCAAGCAAATAACTCACTTTGAGTGCTGCAACGTCCATGTAGTCCAAAGATAAGGGGTCATGAGGTGTGCCTCCGTCCGGTGAATGATTCGTAGAGAAAAGGAGCAATGGCAGAGCCCTACAGCAAGTATCCAAATGGAGATAAACAGGAGAGTGCGTTTCCCATAAAAAAGTATTTATTATTTATTGGTCCATGACCAATAAATCATTTTTTATGGGAAACGCACTCTCCTGTTTATCTCCATTTGGATACTTGCTGTAGTGCTCTGCCATTTCTTCTTGACAAATCATATAGTTTAATACTTATCTGTTCTTTTCTCATAAGTGAGAGTCACTTAATTCTTTGACCAAAGCGTTGTAAGCTTACAGATCATGTCACGGTGTGCCCTCCTTTTTGCTGCAGGTCCTAACACTCATACTGTAGGACACATGGTGTGGGAACATTCCAGTGTGAAGGGTCATGGAAGAAAGGGAGAACTTTGAAGGTACTGTGGGATTTAGGAAGCCAAATCGATAAAGATCCAAAGCATCTATTTACTAAGCCTCCAGGCTGCAAAACTAGTATAACCAGAGCAAAAACAGCAGCATGGTAATCAAAGGAAATAAGTCCCATAAAACGCAGTGTGGGGGGTTACTTACTGAAGGCTTCCTGTTGCAACCAGCGCAGAATAATTGCACCACATTTGCCAAAAGGAATAACTCCAGTTGCTTTCAAGTGGATTATATTTTTGATAAATAAACCGGTTTTGCAGCTGGGAGACTTCTGTTTAAAAAAAAACTTTACAGTTATTAGTCCTCAGTGTGTCAATAATCAGTAGACTTTTTGATTTTCAGAGGTGTTCGTAATGTGTAGTTAAAAGTTATGGTCGCCATTTCTTTGTAATATCACCTGCAACTGGCACCAGAACCAGGAAGGTTCTCTTACCTTTAATATGGGTTATTGCACTGCAATCCCGCTCTAACAATTACTTAGTCAATTGTAGTTAACGGAGGATCACAGAGCGATAACGTGTGTAACTCTACCGGCCCGGTTCCTAGGGAGTTTACATTGGGGTGCAGTGTATGGCTACTCTGCATAGTTTTACTCAATTCAGGGAGCTGGATTCAGGCGACTGGGCGATGAGGCAGCCAGGGAGAAAATGATGGGCGCCAGGAAATGTTTTAGTACAACTCAAATCTTTATTCAGTTCCCCAGGCACGGGGACACTTCACACACATTTTTTTTTTTTTTCCTCCCGAGAGGGTACACCCTCTCACTCATCGGATCCCAGTCCACTTCAGTGGATAGGGAGCTTGCCCTTGGACTGTCCAACCGAAGTCAGACCCACCCTCGGTGCCCAGTTTCCCTGGAGGTTTCAGCCCGAAAGCCTAGGTCTCCAGGGACATTGATGCCTTCCTCCGTTAGGATTCAGGACATCCGTCTCTTCCTCCCTCTGGCCCGAGGCCAGCAAGGGAGTTCACATCATATCCCCTCTTTCGAGGGTTGTGCGGGTGCACCCCAGCCCCGAAGGGCTGGTTGTTCGAATGCCATCCCCCCTTAGCCCGAAGGCTCAGGGGTTCTGTGGTCCTGGGCCTGGACACCACCTCTCAACAAGCTAGAGGGCCAAATGCTTGCCACAGACCTTTCCTACTGGAGCCCATGTAGGATAGTACTGCATTTGGTCATAGCTGTGCAGGTCGAGAGGAGCACTCATCTCGCTTGATCTTAGCCAAAAGGCCGAGAAGCTTCACACATACTCAACATAGTTGACATAGTTGTACACTGCTTTACATCACTCTTTGTTACTCATGACACAGTACTTCCCTAGGTTACCACTCTTAACACTTAGAGGGAGGTGCATATACTTGGCTGTACACACATTGGATTGGGCCCCCATTCGGAGTAATGTCTGTGATACCTCGTCTAGTTTGGGCACTTAATGGAATCTTGGCCTGTTCTGTGCAGGTAACGATTATACGCCATTCCTGATACATTAGTGGATCTGCCTATTTTTATATATTTATTTATGTATAAAATGTTTTACCAGGAAGTAATACATTGAGAGTTACCTCTCGTTTTCAAGTATGTCCTGGGCACAGAGTTAAGACAAATAATACATGGTTACAAATACAGTTACATAAATGAACAGGGTATACATTATATACAAGACATTGCATGCACAGTTAGAGAAAATATATATTATAGGCGTATGAAACAGTTACAGACTATAGATCGGATTCACTGACACCCAGGAGCCCTCTGCATATGGCTCTCTGTGGCATGTCTGTCTCTCCCTCTTTTGTGCGTGCGTATTTAGACATCTCAATGGCATCCTTACTAGAGGGGCACTGTCCATATCTGAAACATAACAAACAAGGGGGGGGGTCTGTTCTGTCATATTATTTCAGGAACATAATCCCTCTCTCTCCTCCCGAGGCTCCTCTCCTCGTCCTCCAGGAACCTAACCTTCTAGCACCTTCCTCATCTCCTATATACTCCCCTGTGACATCAGTATCCATGTGGCAACAAAGGGTGGGTCCTAGCATATTCTGTTCTACTACAGTATTAAACCCTCGCATCAAACTGGTAACCCCATTAAGGGGGGTTACATTTGTATCAGAGGCGTTTGTATCAGAGGCGTATCAGAGGTAATTTGAATTACAGGCGATTGTGCATTCAGAATGCTACCCATTAAGGGACCAATAGTAGAACTAATTTCATTAGTGTGCACAGAACTTTCATAACCCCAAAGGTCTACTCTATATGTACAAATGTAGCAGGCAGTATTACTCCCGTTAACACTAATGGGTTATAGCCTGAAGATTTACTGCAAGGGCTATTGAAAACAATGGTAGCCCATGCGTTATGTCTCTGATGCACGTTATACTAATTGCATTATTTCGTGCATTATTCATGGGAGTAATAATGTTTGCTACATCTCTACACAAAGATCAAACTTCAGAGATTACAAATGTTTGGTACACATTAACACAGGATGGTCCTAGTTCATTCCTTAAGTGTAGCCTTCAGGCCAGAATTTCAATCCATTTGTAATTATCACTAAAGTAACTTGTGGGTGGTATATATTACCCTGGAAACCAGGTCTATTATTGTCCCTGGAGAACTGAACTTGAACAGCAAGCTGAACACATCTACTGTATGAAGATCTCTCTTATTGGTTCATTAAAAGGTATCACCAATCTGCTACAGTAATTCAGATAGATTGCATGAACTGAGGCTTGGCCGACACATACACCGCACTGGAGATGGCAATAAAGATATGTCCTGCATCATTTACCAGGAAAACATGATTGAATCACAGTCTAATTTGCTCTCATCATGTTCTTGTGACACAGGACCTTTAAATCATTTTAAGAGCCCAGTTCAGGAGCACCTAAATGGAAAGTACATGTGTTCACGGCTACCTAAACTATGGAGAACCTTCCTTGCACCGCCATATATTCATAGATACACACACTTCCCTTACACACGTACACACATATCTAACCATTCCTTAAACACACATATATTTGCACAACCTCCTACATTTACACACCCATACACTCACAGAATCACCCTTCCGTTAGACACAGTGGCGAGAAAAAGTGTGTGAACCCTTTAGGATTTTCTCATATTTAACATATTTCAACCCTAAAAAATTATTAGATCTTAATCTAAGTCTTAATAATAGATAAATTAAAACTGATCAAAGAAATGACACAAAAACATTACACTTATTCAATATTTATCTATCCAGAAATGATTCAGCATTCTATTTCCATGTGTAAAAAGGATGTGAACCTTTAGATTCAGTACCTGGTGGCGCCCCCTTGAGCAGCAATGACTTCAAGTAAGCGTTTCCTGTAACTGCTGGTCAGTGTAAGGATCCGTGAGTCACACCGCCCATGCCGCGCTCCCCGCTTACCTCAACCCGCGACTGGGTCCTCCGCTTCCTCCGCCCCCTGCAACCTGTCATCCGGGCCAACCTCTACCAGCCGCCGCACAAAGGGCGCGCGCGCTTCACGTGCAAAGGTAAACGTGGAATCTCCTGGCCCCGCCTCCAGGTTGCGCCCACGCGGTGACATCATCGGCACCCGGTGCGCACACGTGGTGCGCACTCAACGCACGCAGGTACCACGTCATCAATCTCCATCAGTAATCTTTCCCACACCTGTCTCCTGCATCCAGCCAGCCAACCACAGTCAACCATGCTGATGTGTCATGTTTCAGCCTGCAGCTCTCATTGGTTCTTGCTCCCTATATATGCTCAACCTGCCCTCTGGCAAATTGGCTGAGCATAAACCTTTGTTGTTTTGAAGTGTTCACTGCTACCCTTGTCTCCACAGTCTTGTCTTGAAATCCTTGGTTCCTAGCTACTCGGTTCCTGATCCTGGCTATCTCTTGGACTCCGCTCTTCTGTACTCCTGACCCCGGCTAACATCGATGATCCGCATCTCTTCAACCCCGACCTCGGCATGACTATCCTTATCTTTCCAATCCTGACCATGGATAAAAGTACCTGCAACAATCCGCACCTCTCCAACCCAGACCTTGGCAAGTATCTTGACTATCCTGACCTCTCCAACCCTGACCCGGCTAACTCAACCAATCTACATTCAAGACGCGCCTACGCGGCTGGCGTTATATATCTATCCCCACCTCGGCCTCGCAGTCACACCTTGTTTGTGGTGAGCAATCCATTACAGTCAGTCTCTCACATCGGTTTTGAGGAATTTTGACTCAGTGACATTTGAGGTTTTCCTTGCATGGACAGTTCACTTGAGATCCTGCCACAACATTTCGATGGGGTTTAGGTCCAGACTTTGACTTGGCCATTCTAAAATGTGGAATTTCTTCTTCTGCAGACATTTTTTTGTTTATCTGCTTATATGTCTAGGATCAAATTCTTGCTGCATGACCTACTTTCGTTTCAGCTTTAGCTCACGGACAGATGGCCTGACATTCTCCTCCTAGAATCTTCTGATACAATGCAGAATTCATGGTTGTGTCAATGATCGAAATCCGTCCAGCTGCTGAGGAATCAAAGCAGCCTCAAATCATTACACACCCACCACAATGCTTGACGTTTGGGATGAGGTTCTTCTTTTCAAACACAGTTTTTGTTTTCGCTAAACACAACATTTCTCATATGAGGCTAAAAAGTTCCACCTTTAACTCGTCTGTCCAGAGATCATTGTTCCAGAAGTCTTGTGGATCATCCATGTGCTCTTTGGTGAACTTCAAATGGGCAGCAATGTTTTTTTTTGAGATTTGTGGTTTCCTCCTGGCTATCCTTCCATGAGCACCATTCTTGTTCAGTCTTTTTCTTATAGTAGAGTCATGAACAACCACATTAGCCAAGGCGAGAGTGGCCTACAGATCCTTGGATGTTACTCTGGGGTTCTTTGTGACTTTCTGGTTGATTTTGCCAATTTGTTCCTGGAGAGAATTTAGTAGAACAACCTCTCCTGGGTCGAGTGAATGTGGTCTTGAACTTTCTCCATTTGTCTGACGGTGGATTGGTGTACCCCGAAATCCTTATAAATGGTTTTGTAACCCTTTGATGAGCATCAATAACTGCTTTTCTGAGATCCTCAGAGATTTCTTTTGATCGTGGCATGAAAAGTTTCCACACACCTGTATGGTCAAAACCAAACTCACAAAGTTTCTGATCTTTACGTACAGTAGTGTGGGGCCTTCCAAACTCACACCTGAAGATCTACACCCGATTTTAATAATCCCCTTTAATTTAGCTGATAAAACCAGGGGTTCACTTACTTTTTCACATACTCTGACTTTCAATTACTCATTGTTTGTCTAATTCATACATCATTTTGTTTCAAAAGACATGCAATTGGTTACGATAAACCCTATTGTATATTTAAGAAAAGACTGGTTTTCATTCAAGAAGGTGATCATGGAAAAACAATGACATTTCTGTAATTATCATTGGGGTTCAAAAACTTTTTCTCGCCACTGTATATTCACAGAACTCTGCTATCCTTATACACATACACCCATAGAAGCCCCTTGCACAGCCATACTGTACACATATATAGGTATATAGCACCCCTGTGGGAATACTACTTTACCTAAGGGCCCTAAAGGGTTAACTGCAGATATAGCTACAGTGTATTGCTTCTATCCATCACATGGGGTAAGATGACTAGGCAAAACCTAGCCACACCCACCTAATAGAAGCTGCCTAGTGATGTCATTAATTAAGGATACTAAGTACTGTATGTATGTACATCATTATGTAGTACCATCCAGGTATATAGCACTATACAATTCATGTGACATAATATTATAACACAATGGGAATATGTGATTCAGACAAAATAATAGGAAAGGAGCTCCTGCCCCAAAGAGCTTACAATCGAAGTGGAAAGTAGGAAGGACATACAAAGACAGTAGGAGGGTGTTCTGGTAAGTGCATCTGCAACGGGCCAAGGTCATTGCATATGAGATGTATAGTAGCATCCATACCTTTCCCCTAGTAGTCATGGTGACTAGTGATGTCGCCAATTTGAATATGTGTGGGGATGGAATATTCTAGCATCAGATCCCAGAAGTAGACAGAGATGGGGATCTCGCTGTTTATAGTGTAAATCCTGTTAGCCTCCAACTCTGTGTGTTTGTACAGTAGTAGGATCACTTTATTTTCCAGAAAGGGAAACTCTCTCTCCAAAAGAATAGAACCTCTCTATATGTCCCTGATGCGTATCCTACACCCAAAACTCCATACGAGGCTCCACAGTAAGGGCCTCGGAGTATCACACCAGAGCTGAAAGAAGGCCAGATACCCAGATATCACTCAACTCAGGGGGTCAGGATCTAAATAGCTCTGTTAGGTTGATAGGGTGTTTATCCTCACGCAAGAGGGCACCCCGCCAATGGGTCTTTCACTTATTTGCACTCCAAGGGGCATCTATGTTTTCTCGGTGGAATAAAATTTGTTAAGAAAAAAAGTCAGGAGTAGAAATGAAATAAGCAATCGGTTTAGGCATAATATATAACAGAAGGTAGTGCGGAGGAGTTCATTAATTTTTTCTTACATGAGAGCTATACTGTAATGCGATGAAATCTGTTTTGTCTCTAATGAGCTAATATGTCATATATGAAATACTGGATACAAATGGGATCTTTTGAGCTACAGTTTTATGTACATGTAATACTTTTCCAACCATTAGCTGTGAACAGCAGCTATAATACCTATTATTTATTATCTACCAGATTTTTTAGTGGAAAAGTTTTTACTTCTAAGACTGACTGGTGTTAAAAAATGAGTGAGACAGCTTACATTTGTTAAAACGTTCTCCGAATCATGGCCTGTGCCTAGTCCCAGCATGTGTAAGAACCATACACGTGACCCTTTCATTATCTTAGCGTTGTAGGAAAGGTTATTGCTCACACTGGTGTACCATGTTGGGAGAATTCCGTGACAGTCTGTGCTATCACTGCCATTGATTCCTACAGACAATCAGTGATATTCTGCATAATGATGCGATATGTTGTGTTATTAGCGGGAGCAATGAAGTCTATTACATCTGTAGATCACTTACTACAGGAGAACACAGTCAGAGCGGTCGTACAGGGAGCTGGAGGCAGTCCCAAGAACCCTATTAGAATCAGTGCTAGGCATCATTGTGTACAGTATGTGATCGTCAACACAAAGTGCCAACTATACTACTCAGGCAGAAATTAACTCTTATGATCCTAATCCCTGCGTGAAAATTATAGGAATTATTTATTTTCCAAGGTGAGTTGTTTTGGATGAGGGGGGTAGTATGGTGGTCTATCCAATTTACAGCTTTTTTCCATTCATCCTCTTTGCAACCCTTTGCACAGCACTTAACTCCCCAGGAATAGAATGGGGTTACCAATTTCAAGGAGAGAGGCTTGTGGATGGCAGATTTCTCTGTTGCTAGAATATATCCGTGGCCTGTTTCAACTTCTGAGAATATCTGGAGCTCTCGGGTGCCAAGAAAGAAGCTCAGATAGAAACAGAAAGATCCTGACAAGTCTGTAAACATGTGTTGGGCAGAAGACGATATACCTGTCTAGCTGCAAATCACTGTCGGAAACGTAGCTTGCATTCTGCCAAGTTTATTTGCTGTGCCATATAGAAAAATACATGTTGCCACTTCATAAAAACCTTTTGGGAGCTTTGGAGTTTTCTTTTACAGTAAAATTCTCGGATGGAAAAAATTATTATCAAACCATCGGGTAAATATTAAAAATCTCCGCTCCAAAACATTGACTTTTTAACGAAAGAAAGTGTTCTTAAATAAAAAAAATTGCGCTTTTTCTTTACCTGTGATGTAAATCTGGGACCACACATTTTTGAGGGACGAATAGAAAATAAATCTTTATTGGACAACTGATACACAATAAAAAAAATTTAACATTAAAGTCTGCAGCTGCAGTAAACTAAATACTGGTGAAAAAAAACAAAACAAAAACAAAGAAAAACAAAGCAAGAAATACTGTAAGTCCCCAAGGAAGCCAATGGGATTTTTTACTTTGATGCTTGTGGTATTTCTTGCACCAGGAGACTTTGGGATAGATACACAGAGTACTATGAAATCTGGGCTCATAACAAGATATTATGTAAAAGATTATATAACTGATGTTATTTCTCCGGAGATTAATGATTATCTGCAAAGCTTTTTAGATACAAAACAGCAACAGTTCCACATCTCATTAGCATAGGCTTAATGCCACGGTATTGTAGAATAACGTTCTTTAATCTTATCAATAATGGGACGTTAAGTAACTTGTATCCTTATTCTTATCTAGGGCTATTGCTGGAGAGAAGAGGGACGACATATGTCAAGTATCCTATTGACATACATACTTCTCAAAACACACCTCTTTACAACCTGTGAACAACTCTCTCTCCCACTGTCTCTTCCTCTCCTCCTCTCCTCCTCTCCTCTTCTCCCTGTTTCAGGGTCTGGATGGATCCAACGCAAAATGTAGGTAAGACTTAATTAACATGTTAAGTGCCTACATTGACCGTATCAGACTTTTGTGGATGTGCAATTTAACGGTAAGTCCTCCTACATAATCATTAATGGGCAGAAAACGTAATGCAGTGCTCTTCAACATGATGTTATTCGCCGTTGATATGCGATGAGACTTAACGAGATGTTAAGTCACTTCATGGAGGTTTGCATATCTGGACATCTGAGGGAAACTCGTTATGTCGAGGGGGAGGGTTCAATCTCTGTTCCATGGATGTTGCCGTGAAATAAAAATGGTAATGACATTTATTTCTCGATCAAAATGCCATAACTGTTTATCCTTTTTCAAATGAACACATTAAAAATGGTACTAGAATATACTAGATTGTAAGATTTTAAATTAGATATGATCTAGATACTGTATAGGTTGCTTTATTAAATAACAAAATACTGCAACTACAATTGAATGCTAAAAAGTCGAGAATAATGCACTTGGGTCACAAAAATCCAGAGGCATAATACAGGATTAATGTCACTATAATGTCAACTACAGTACTATAGAGGAAAGGGATCTGTGAGTAATTATTTCAGCTTTAAAGCTTTAAAGTAGGCGGCAATGTAACAAAGCAATGGGGAAAGCCAGCAGGGTGAGAGGTTGTACAGAGTGAAGTATTTGCAGCAGAAAGAGAGGGGTGGTGCTGCCACTTTATAAACAATTGGTGAGGCCTCCCCTAAAGTGCTGTGTTCAATTCTGGAGATCTAAGGAAGGACGCAAAAAATCAGAGCTTGTGCGCAAAAAAACCCACGATACTAAGATGGTGCGTGAGCTACAGCTTGGCTCTTCTACCTTTTCCCCAAAGAGTCCAGGTCAGAAAACATTTAGGAGTAAAAAGGCCACAAGCTTATAATAATGTAATTCTAGATTTATTTAAAAACTTCAACATTATGTAGCTCTGTGTAATTTTGGGGTTACATGCCTCTCTCCTCCTGTGCAATAATCCCTGTTAAAAGGGCAGGTTTGCCACGAGTAATCACGAGGTTTGCCCTCATCCCCAGTGATGTGTATTGTGTAGTGAAGGAAGTGACATCATGCTCTGTGTCCAATTACAGTGACACAGGGGTGGTGCCTACTGGAGCTATATAGTATGCATCATTTCCTGAATTTAGTGTGTGTGAGTGTCTCATCCCACTTGAATGAGACTGTCTGACCCAACACACTGCCAGGGCTCTGGCAAGGATTGTGGCCCTCCCCTAGGGGAGAGGTGGGCAGACTATTCCCCTTACTCTATTAGAGAGTAAGGGAAGAGCAAGGACAGCTTCTAGGGCCCTGACTAGGAGTAGTGTCCAGGGACTTCCTTGAGGTGGGCAACCTTTATGATGAGCGGCTAGAGACCGGCCGCAATGATGGGCAGTCTGCCACTAAAGATGACAATAAAGAATGTCCAATTTGAAAGAACCTTCTTGCCTGAGAGTGGAGTCATTCAGGGAGAATCTGCACCCAGAGGTTCTCTTTCAGAGACTCCTCCCTGCTGTCGTGGGGACCTGGAAGAGATGGAGGCGCTGTACCAGAAGTGAGTAGTTCTCAGCATTACCTCATGAGCCAGTCCTGATGTACTTCCCCATATCACCGCGGAAGACTCAGGAGTCCTGTAAGCCAGCAGGTGCACCACACAATATTACATGTAACATGGGGCAGTTTCCTCACGTAAGGGGCCAATATGAGATTTGGGGGGGGTGGAAACACCGTTACATTTTTGGAGGAGCTGCTGAGATCATCAGGACAGGCTTTAGCTAGGCGAATTGTAGGAAAGGAACATGTATACTACTAGGACAGTGCTGCGGAATGGAAGGGAGCCTAGGGGTAGTCAGGGGTGGGATGTCTACTCGCAAAGCACACCCTAGGGCCCTGTATGGTGTAAAGTAGATCTGGAGACAGGTCTATTGCTGTTCTAGTCATCTTGAGGCAGCTAGTCATAGGATGCCTTAGGGGGTAGGCTGGTTAACGCGGGTCAGGAACTCCTGGGAGGGTCTGCGCTAGGAGTAGCCAACAGTAGGTGACGCCCTAATTATTGCATGGAGAAGCCGAGAGTACTTCTAGCCAGTAACCAGACTACTAACCACAGAGCACACATACTGGACTGATACCGTGTACAGCATACACAGAAAGAGTTTAGCCTAGCCTGAGGTAGTGCAAAACAACTGAGTAAGACACACTTGATATACATGTAGAGGTGCACTGGCATACTTTATTGCATCAAAATGGCAACTGCCAAGCAGAGGAGCACCATGTGCGATTGCAGAGAAAAAGTAAAGATGGCGACAAGTGATGAGGTCCCGCGCGGTGCGGAGAGCCCGAAATGGCGGTTTGAGCCAGAGATGGGAAGCGCACGTGTTGTATGGACAGCGGAGGAACCATGTGCAGAGACGCCTATACTGAGTAGTCTGTGGAGTGGCGTGAAAGCTGTAGCCGCACCTTTATTTTCCTGCCTGAATTCCCGGGGTGCAACCCTGGAGGATAGCTGTGATGACATTGCAATTATGCGTGAGAAGGCTGATGGAGTAGCTGATTGCCAGACGGTGATTACTACTCAAGTCATAACTGCTGTTAGTAGGGATTGCAGAGCGATCCAAAATGGCGGCTCCCGCTTCCCTGGAAGAACTTGGCCGGGAGTGGCGCAAAAAAGAGAACACCGCCCTGATCGGGGAAGTGGCACGAAAACCGTGGCCGCGCCCTCCTGGGATGTGACAGGCTCAGAGCCGATTCTGGGTCATGACATGAAGCTGTGGGACCCTCCTCTAATCTCCACCAGAGGGAGGGGTCCCTGCATCTGACAATGGAAGACTGAACTGACGGAGGGAGGAGCCAGATGTGCACTTCCTGTCCCTCAGTTGCAAAGAGCGGGTGAGCAAGAGAGACTGTTGTGCCGTGTGTCTCCCTTACCCAGTGCAACTACTAATTGTGCCATGGCGGACTTTGACATACACCCTTACCAACTTCCAGGAGGCTTCCTGGTAGTGAAGATGGGTGATAGAGAGATTCTGCGGTGCCTATGTATGCAGTGCAGGCTACCGGGCGGAGAAGCCAGTACCACGATGAGACGCCCTCAATGCGGTATCCACCACTTGTGGGCTGTGGAGCCTTTCGTGCCTTGTCACACGGAGGTGGGAGGAGATACAGCCATGGTGACGGCTTTGGCCTTGCCAAACATCAAGAAAGAGGAGGTTGATCCCGGAGAATGGGTATCGCTACTAATGATGGTACCTAAGAAGGATGGCGCTGAGGCCTGCAACCGCAGCGAGAACCTGGAACCTTGCTGTCGGTCCCCTGCGGAGGTGCCCTTACGGTCCTCGGCATCTGCCTCGTTGGACGATGAGAATGGAAGCCCTGCATCGGTGGTGATGCGCCTACCGGCGGGCCACTACAGCAGTGCTGAAAAGAAGGAAAAGCTACTTACCAGTGATCTCGAGCTGTTGAGTATCGACATTCCCCGACAGCACGCTCTGGTGCGACCGGAGCAGTGGAAGAGTCCCACGGCCGTGGCGACTCCCAGTGTGTCGGGGGAACCCCCTGAGATGAAGTTGGGAGAAGAGGATCCCATCGCAAGCCAGCGGAGTGGTGAGATACCCTCTTACCTCCCACAGGCTCCGATGGAGGCGGCCGAAGAGAAAGTGAAAAAGGTGTACAAAAGAAAAGTGCGCAACAACAATATATATATATAAATAACGTGATAAGTGTGATCAATTAAATAGGTGACCTTGTGTATAATTTGAAAAGTATGGAGCGTCTGCAGCTGTGACACCAGGGATGGCTCTGGTCCCCCCTATATGCACACAAAAAAACAAGAAACACAGCGCACAACGCTCATAGTGTATTAAATGATATCTTTAGTAACCAAAATAAGGAGGTAAGTATTGTGCGTACATGAAATAAAATTTAAACAAGCATTTCAGGGTTATTGTTACCCAAGCACCAACGGACGCCCGTGATAGTCTCGTGGCTCTCTCCTTCTCGCTCCAACAACCTCGGTGTAGGGCCTGGAATCTCAGCTCCAAACGCTGGTATTTCAGCCTCTCGCCTTAGGGTAAGGCTAATGCAGCTCCAGCAGTCCAGAAAAGACCTCCGCTTGTATGCGTTATGCCCGTCACTGCATGGATCTCGTTTGTAACGGAGCAGCGGGGTACACGCTGTTTGGCGTCCTGGTCGAGCGCTTCCGGGTCTGTGACGTCACAAAACCGCGAGACTTCGTTGCAAGTCTACAAGACACCGGACCGGTTCTCTGGGAGTGCTGGGATATAGAGGGTTCGCAATGTTCTTAGTCCAACGCGTTTCGAAACCACATGGGTCTCTTCATCAGGGTATTTTCTGGACTGCTGGAGCTGCATTAGCCTTACCCTAAGGCGAGAGGCTGAAATACCAGCGTTTGGAGCTGAGATTCCAGGCCCTACACCGAGGTTGTTGGAGCGAGAAGGAGAGAGCCACGAGACTATCACGGGCGTCCGTTGGTGCTTGGGTAACAATAACCCTGAAATGCTTGTTTAAATTTTATTTCATGTACGCACAATACTTACCTCCTTATTTTGGTTACTAAAGATATCATTTAATACACTATGAGCGTTGTGCGCTGTGTTTCTTGTTTTTTTGTGGGCCGAAGAGAAAGGCCTGACTAAGCCCCAAGTGGAGCTGAGGGGCGACATCGAATATCTAGCGCTGGACGTCGAGATGGAGGAGGAAGTTCCGGTGGGGGACCCTACCCAATATGGCGTGCCCTCACGCGAGAATGATGACATCACTTCCGGTAGCCAAAGCGGAGTCGACCGGAAGCATCCGCCATCGCAGCTGAACAGTACCAGTCTGTCCCAGGAAGAATAGGACAGGTATCGGCAAGCGGTGAAGAATCGGGGCAACAAGTAGAGTGGTGAGCCTGCTCTGCCCAACTTCACAACGGGTCACGGCATAGCCAAGCTGTTAATTATGATACCGCAATGTAAGAACACTGCCCCTATCCCTGCCCCTGTCACGTCTCTTTCGGGGTCCCGCTCGAGCCAAGGGTGGTCTGAGGAGTCACGGGACATGTCGGAGGAACGGCCTGGGTCGGCCATGGACTGGGTGAACTGTTTTACGTCTGATTAGGGGTCGGGGAGGGAAGTAATACCTGCTGTGACACCCCTGAAAATGAATCCCACAAATTATACCCATATTGTAAGGGGAAGGCCAAAACGTTATGGGACTGCCACCTGTTCAAATATTACATCTGGTGTCTCTTCTGGTGGAGAGACCGAGGAGTCTGAGACTGCGTTAGCAGTAAAGAAGCAGTCCTCGGAGCATAGTAACAAGTGGTGGGCTCTGTTGTATGAGGGGTATTCTGAGTGGTTGGACCGCACTAGATTCATCTTGATGCGAGGAGATGTAGTTGATCACTGGTGGGATGTGGGTGAATACTCGACTGAGGAAAGTCATGAGGAGTTAGTGAGGAGGTGGGATGAAATCCAGAAGGGAATAGTCATCCCAAGGGGGTCATCTATATTATATGATCTCATTGCCCCTGAAGAACCACTGTCTTGGGTCCTGCCAGGCAAAGCCGGGAATAAGAAGCTAGTGAGGATAAGCAGGGCTGAGAGAGCTATAGTAGCGAGATATAAGCAATCTCATGGATTGGAGTATCCTTATGTTCCCGAACCTCTAATGCAGGAGATAGAGGACAATCGGGGTACCTGGCTAAGGGAAGCAGTGGAGGACTACCTCAAGTCCAAGTCTAGTTACTCTGAACACAGAACAGAGGCTAGGATATGTTATCTGATGAGGATTTGGAGTGTTGGGCGCAACATTTACATGCATAAAATGGAGTATAGACCAGAAAATGGGCTGCCTAGATCATACAGTGTTACAATTATTGATCACAGCGGGCGAGAGGTAAAGAAGCATGACCCCAGACATTACTATAGAGGTTTGGATCCTCCTAGGGAGTAATCCTAGTAGTATCCTATCTGTCGTAATATGGAAGTTCTGAATACAGTAATGCGGTTATGGTGATTAGGCATTATGTTGAATTATGTATGGTGTGTGCCAATGTACTTTTGTATTGATATATTGTTGTTTCTTGTATGTTTTGCAGTTGCCTGTTTGAAGGAAGGCTCCACAAATTTAGGACCAAGTGGGGACCTTTGGATCCACCAGAGGGAGATTGTAGCCCTGTGTAATTTTGGGGTTACATGCCTCTCTCCTCCTGTGCAATAATCCCTGTTAAAAGGGCAGGTTTGCCAGGAGTAATCATGAGGTTTGCCCTCATCCCCTGTGATGTGTATTGTGTAGTGAAGGAAGAGACATCATGCTCTGTGTCCAATTACAGTGACACAGGGGTGGTGCCTACTGGAGCTAAATAGTAGGCATCACTTCCTGAATTTAGTGTGTGTGAGTGTCTCATCCCACTTGAATGAGACTGTCTGACCCAACACATTGCCAGGGCTCTGGCAAGGATTGTGGCCCTCCCCTAGGGGAGAGGTGGGCAGACTATTCCCCTTACTCTATTAGAGAGTAAGGGAAGAGCAAGGACAGCTTCTAGGGCCCTGACTAGGAGTGGTGTCCAGGGACTTCCTTGAGGTGGGCAACCTTTATGATGAGCGGCTAGAGACCGGCCGCAATGATGGGCAGTCTGCCACTATAGATGACAATAAAGAATGTCCAATTTGAAAGAACCTTCTTGCCTGAGAGTGAAGTCATTCATGGAGAAGCTGTACCCAGAGGTTCTCTTTCAGAGACTCCTCCCTTCTGTCGTGGGGACCTGGAAGAGATGGAGGCGCTGTACCAGAAGTGAGTAGTTCTCAGCATTCCCTCATGAGCCAGTCCTGATGTACTTCCCCATATCACCGCGGAAGACTTAGGAGTCCTGTAAACTAGCAGGTGCACCACACTACATTACATGTAACATGGGGCAGTTTCCTCACGTAAGGGGCCAATATGAGATTGGTGGGGGGGAAACACTGTTACAATTATATTTGAAGATTTTGAAAGCATGTATAAAGTTTGCAATGCACTATGTACAGGGCCGGTGCAACCACTAGGCGGCATGGGCGGTCCCCTAGGGCAACACATTTTGGGGGGGTGGCAGCAGAAGCTGGGAAAAGATCAGACTGCTTCCCTCAGCCTCTCCACTACAGGAGAAACAGCTGTGCAGGTCAGGGGAGGGGGGTGCAAATACGAGAGGGGAGTTGCACAAATAGAGGGGAGGAGAGGTGCAAAAATGGAGGAGGAAGGAGGTGCAAAAACATAGGGGTGGGGGTGCAAAAGCAGAGGGAGAGAGAGGGTGGGTGCAAAAACAGGAGCGGAGCTGGGGATTTTTTAACATTTTAGCTGCAAAGAAACTGCAGGCTGACCGAGGACCGACCGCAGTTTGCCCACGCCCAAAAGCCTAGTACACTAATTTCCTAGCAGAATTCCCCCAGCGGGGGTCCCTGCGTCTCAATGCATTAATACTTAAGGGGGCAGCCCCAGTCCCTTCTACAGCACATGCTTCGGCATGCGCTGTGCGTTCAAGCTCCGCCCACCCCCCCCCCAGTCAGGCCGGTCCCAGTTAGTACATTGTTACAGGTTTTCAGGGAGGCAGAGAAATTTAAACTCATCGGCGGTTCAGCCAATGAGGGCGAACCAGCAACATGAGGTCATGGCTACGCCCCTGCAAACCCACCGCCACAGCCTCTCCCATCGCAAATCCTCCCTCTCTCCCCCAGACCGCAGATCGCGGTGCAGCGCTGTGCACGTGCCGCCCCCCGCCTGGCTATAGTGCTGACTGGGGACTCACCCTTAGGCCGCGGGCATGGTCAGCGCTTAGGCACTGACCCATGCTGAGCCGCGCTCACGCTCGGCAGTGAGCCCCTGTAGCCGCAATGAGACCGGCTTTATCAGGGACTCGCACACGCTTCCGCAGGCGTGCGGAAGCATAGCCGACATGCCAGTTTAAAGTTTCGCCGCTCACGGGAGCGCAGGGCCGGTCACATGAGCGATTCGCCCAATGACGTCACTGGCCCGCCCCCCGACACGCCCCCGGACAGCGCGCGAACTAAGGCCAGGGAAAGCAGCCGCTTTCACTCCGCCTCAGCGTGCCTCCGCACGGCTAAAGTCACTATGGACTTAGCCTTAGGGTCACCACCAGTCAGAAGAGCTGCACAGAGAGAAGCTGCATCTCCTTGCACAGCTCTTACAGGGGATCGCACTGTTTTTATTTTATTTGATTTATATTACACAGGATTGCACTTTGTATAGATAAATAGATAACATTTAAATATTATTAGATAATAATTTTAATAATAATATTATTAGACAATAAATAAATGTATAAATAGTATGTGCCATTTTTCATTAGCGGACCCAGTAGTCAAGAGATATATTTCAACCCTGAGATACTTTTCCCACACCCTTACATAGCCCAGTTTTTCTAATACATCCTCATTAGGCAGTTACATATCTATATGTAACCCTGCTTCCCCCACCCAATCTCACATAGGGTCTCCTAGGGGACATACTGCTCTGATTACATCGGTCTGGGTGGTGCATACCTGCTGGTAACAGGGACCCTGGGTCTCCCGCATGGTGGTAAAGGGGAATAACAGGACAGGCTTCTGGGGTCTTGCCCACTCTCTACTCACAGGTACAGCGCCTCCATTCTGTGCAGGTGGGGTGAAGTCTCTGCAAAAAACACGTTCCCCTGCTCCCAATATACTTCAGTCTCAGGCAGGAGGTATTATATAAAAGGTCAGGATGCTTTATGTGTTCTTCCTTCTTTAGCAGCCACAATCCCAGCAGTTGAAGGTCTCCACCCTCAGGATGTCCCTGAACTCACTCCCAGTCAAGGGCACCAAGAGTGGTTCTTGCTCTTCCCCTTTCCCCTATCCCCTCTTCCCCTATCCCCTGTCCCCTATCCCATGGTGACAACTGGATACGGGTAAACCCTGTCCCTCTCACGATAGTGACAGACTGATCTAAATCATGAAGTACAGCTCACTACATCAGTTCCAGTAAGAACCAACCCCCTGTCATTGATTGGACAGCATGCCTGATTGCCCACCTTCTCTGACTCACTGAGCTGCAAGTGTGTGGGGAAAATCCATGATTACTCCTGGCAAACCTGGCCTTAGTACTGTAGGTATTACTGCCAGGACAAGGGCAGACCTATAGCCCAAAACTAAGCAGGGCTACATATATATCATCATACATACCAGTGTGGTATGAAGGGACCATTTGAACTGTTTACAGTAGCTTTCAGCCATGTTTTCATGCCACATTGGCTGTTTTTTGCTGCTTCAGCTTAATTTGTGTATTTCTACAAGTGCCATTATTACTCCTTGTTGCTACATCTTTCTGATCTACTGTATGCTGGAGGTTTGTCTTATTCCATTATTAACTAATAACCATCCATCCGATCTTAGGGATATGTACTCACCTCTTTAAATTAGAAGGCTTATATTATGTATTGGATTCAGCGCGGAAATTTCGTGATGTGAGGGAACTTGAGACTGTTTTTAAAGCTTTGTGTGATGTTTACATTTATGATCATTTTGGTATACCAGAGTGCTATTGTGGGGATGGAGAGAGAGGGAGGGAGAGAGAGGGAGGGAGGGAGAGAAGAGGGAGAGAAGAGGGAGAGAAGAGGGAGAGAGGGACAACTAGGTCAGAGATAGATGATATTACTGGTGCTATTAGGTGTTAGAGGTGCTCCCCTGTAGGTATTCCAGGTGCCTGGGCCTCTGCGATGCAGGGAGCTTGGGGTGCAGGATGTCTTGATGTGGTGCAGCACCTACACCTGTAGGGGCGCTGCCATAGGCAAGTGTTCATACCCCTACAGGAACTTATATAGAACAGGAACCACTCTTGAGTGCGAGCAACAGTGCAGCAGTGATTTATTAAAAGACAGGGTATAGGTGACCATTAGTCCAGATATTCCCACATACCCTTCTCCTTATGCCATGGTTTGCCCACCTCCTTGGCGAGAAGATAGTCCTTCAGCAGCCTGGACTTGTAGTATATCATTACCCAGGAGGCATCATCCCTCCCCTGGGTAGGACTAGAGTCAGAACCAGGAGTCAGCTTCCAGCTCTGACACTGTAGAACTATCAGGGAAAGACCCTCCCAGGGACTCCTAAGTCCCCCACAGGGAACTGCATACACAGGGATCCCTCCCAGGAACTGGATTCCTAGGGACCCCTCTTAGGCTTCCTCCCGGGAACTGAACTAATTAGTATGGGAGTCCCTTTTTATACCAGGGGTGTGACTTGCTCCTAAGCCCCAGCAACTGGGCAGGTTCCACTAGCAAGCCCACCCCCCTGGCATATGATTATACCAATCCAAGATATAATTTGCTTATTGCAGACTTTTAAATCCTTATCTATAGCTCTTTCCAGCGGGATATAATTTCATTAGAATAGCTTATCAAGCATCGGGGTAACATGCCATATTCCATATACAACGTCATATTCCATGCAAAAGGAAAGTTATCTTTTAAATGAGTAACCAGGGTCCCAGGTACTCTAACATTCAGGGCTTCCGGTTTAGATGCATATACCTTAAAATGTATAACCTTCTCGTATTCTTCCAATAACTTCATTATACATGGCATCGTTACTACAGGTTTCGTGATCAAAAGAGGACATCGTCCACATACTGTATAATGCAATTTTATGTTCTCTCCTCGTCATCCTTATACCTGAAATATCTGTGTGTGCTCTAATTGCTTGGACCAAGGACTCCACTGCCATCACACAAATCAATGGGAAAAGAGGACAGCCTCTCTGTGTCCCATTGGATATCTGGAAAGCATCTGAAGGCTGCCCGTTGACCTTGATCCTAGCCATGGATTTACTGTTTAAAGCTTTTATGTATTGCATAAAGAATTCCCCAAAACCCATATTTCTCATTAGCCTCATCATATGCTCCCAATTGACTCTGTCAAATGCTTTCTCAGCATCAATGGACAAGACCATGGCTGGAATTTTTGCTGTATGTATATGTAGCCCTTGTAAGAGATGGGGGCTATATATCTTTCTCCTACTGGTGTAAGTTCTGTTAAGGGCAGGCTGCCAGTAGTTATCATGGGGTTTTTCCCCGCTTCAAGCCCTGCCTTGAGTGATAGAGGCAGGCCCCTGACTCTGTATGCAGGCCTGATACAGAGGGAGGCCCTGCTGACATCTTGAGGGGTGGGGCTGTCTCTATTTAGTGGGCTGTTCCTGTAAGTGACAAGTTCAGTTCTGTCCTGGGAGCAGAGAGTGCTGGAGCAGAGAGAGAGAGAGATGGTCTGGGAGTTGGAAGGAGGCAGGAGAGGAGACGCTCAGCACCTTCAGTAGAGCTGATAGCACTATAGTGCTGTGGACCAATGCCCCTCACCCTGCTGAGGGGGTGAGGGGGGGAGGGGAAGATCTACCCTCACCCTGAGAGTACATCTTGGAGGTGGGGGTTGGGGTATTGAGACCCCAAACAGCCCATCCTGCTAGGGTACAGCCTGGAGGAGAGGAGTGGAGAACAGTCCAGTTAAATTTGGAAGCACGGCTGTATATGAACTGCTGCTGTGTGCTGTATCACTGTTAAAAGGACAATAAAGACATTGCTGCTTTTATACAAAAGACTGTGTGTGTGAGATTGGAATCTCTCGCCCTGGGACCAGGGCTTCTCTGGGAGGATTCCAGCCTATTCCCTAGGTTTTCGCCAGAGAATGGAGGCGCTGCACCACCACTAAAGATGAAGGCATATACCCCAGAAGCCTGTCCCTGTTATCCCCAATACCAACGCGGGAGACTCAGGCCCTCCTGTTCCAAGCAGGTATGCACCACCATAGTACACGTAATCCGCCCTCACTACACCCTAGAGGTCCAATCTGCGACCGGGGGGGGGGGAACATGGGTTACATATATGATAGATAATATTTAAAATTCTTCCAGTGTTATCCTTGGCCTCACGCCCAGGTACAAAGCCTACTTGATCTAAGTGTATTAGGTCCGGAAGAAACCTATTGACTCTAATTACAAAAATCTTAGCAAGAATCTTAATGTCCACATTGATTAATGAACTTAGCCTGTAGCTTGCGCAATTTAATTTGTCCATACCCGGCTTTGGTATAACAGTCATGTGAGCTCCGGAGAAGCAATAACGATCCTGTATCTCTTAACAGGTTCATACATTTAAGAAAATGCTGCACACCACAAATAAGTCAAAATATACTAATAACGGTGCTCCTGGTCAAGGGAAAAACCTGTGCACTATTCCAAGTGTATATGGAAGAAGAGAGTAGGCCTTTCTCAAGAAGTAATGGCATCCTTCCTGAGAAAGGCCTACATGGGCCGAAACGTTGATACATTTGGCTAAATAAATTCCCTTTATTTAAATCCGAAGTGCCCTGTTTCGTCTCCCTTCTCTCTTAACAGGTTTTCTTGAAGGTAAGTCACTAATGTTTGCTAGGTAACACCAAAAGGTGATATTGAGCGTCGCTTTCACACAGCATACAAGTGATTAATAAAGGATAAAAATCACCCAGTGAATTGTGAACAAGTGAATCATTAAATAGATAAATAAATATACAGTGTATGTTTGGGGGAATATTGCTCACTACCTCTGATGAGAACTTGTTTCCAACAGTCATCCTCTTCAGTCAACTCTGATTGATTGTATCTTTCCTGCCCTCCTTTTTTCACCTCTCTCCCATGATATTTTGGGGTTAATGTGATTTGAGCTAATACTATAACATTCAGATGTAGAAGTAATCTATTGTTCCAATGTGTTCCTAAATGATTGTATACATTATTCTTAAATACTTATATCCTAGATAGGGTTTTAGACAATATTGTGATTCTATATATGTTTGTGTATTTTACTATGTATTAAACCATTGTTAGTAATATTATGTATACTATGCTAGCACTTTAAATGTACACACTTTACTACCATTGTCCCGATTCTACAATTAGCCAACTGGAGGCAGAAAGACTGGGGCATGGCATATTCCACTGAGAAATCATCGCTAAGCTATGGAACGCATTGAGATACAGAGACATTTGTGAAGTAAGAGGCTAGGGGCAGCAGGATGGATCGTCGTGTGCCCATAGCTATCTGCCCCAATAGCGCAAAAACAGAAGTGACACACAGCTGGACGTGACACGAGTCGAAACTGGAAGGGACCTCGGACGAGCACGCGAGGAAGACAAACGACTCACGAGAGTTACCAGCTGTTTTCCTCCTAGACAAGTTCGGACGAGACTTCAGGAGTCTGGAAGCAGCAAAAAGTTTGGTCAAGCGACACCAGCCCTGCACACTCCCTTACTTACCATGAAGTACATGCTTTTAATACACGTTTGTCAACATTGATCTGCACTATGTCTCCTTTATCTGCTACACCCTGAGGTATATTCTGCATTGACCTTCATGAAAAGAAGCTGATAAGCCACAGTGGAGAAAGGCTCTATACAGTACATAGCTACTTCTGGTTAGTAGAAAATCTATAGGAGCCAAGATCCTACAAATACAACCACTTGTCACAACAGTGCACACTATATATTGTTTCTTTATTTTGGGTGATCCTGCTCCTTCTGGAATTGTGGAGAGTTGACTAAAGTTTTATTACACAATTTATAGTAACTGTGTGTGGCAATCCATCTGGATCCGGACTTTTCCCTACCTTCCCTATCTCTTCTATATTAAGGGGAGCTTCCAATGACCGCCAGGACTGTCTATTCAATGCATTGAGTTTCACTTTGCTTAGGAATTTATTCATGGTCGCTTCCTTTTGACCTACATATTTCTTATGGATCAAATCCAAGTTATAGAACTTATCATAGGATTTCCTGAATTCCTGTCTTATTTTAATGGGATCACATGTAAGGAACTTGTTATGCTTTCTCAGACAATGTATATTGAGTTGGCTCTTTTGACAATTAAGTCTGGTAGCTAGAATGCTATCTATCTTATTGCTCTTCTCATAAAAACGTAGTTTTAACCACAACAGGGATTTCTCAACTTTATGTGATGTGGTCAGATTAAATTTGCCTCTGGCATTTATCAGTTCTGAAAGAACCGTCTTATCACCGGTGTGTTTGTGTTTTATCTCTAGTTCCTATATTTGCTTACTTAGATCCAAATATATCTTTGTCTCTTATTTTCTATTTAAGCGATGCATGCTGAATCCGGACTCCCCAAATCACACCCCAGTGCCTGCGCTGCATGTGCGCCTGCAAGGCTGGCGGCGCGTGCAGCCGAATTCCCTGGTCTGCAGAGAGCTGCAGGGGGGAAGTCATGGGGGGCATGACAGGGGAGTGACGGGGGCGTGGTCGTGACGTCACCCGGCAGGTTCGCCTTCATTGGCTGAACCGCCGGGGGCGTGGCCTAGCGCTCCATCGCGAGTCCTGCTCTCAATTTTATTGAGAGAAGGAGTTTCTGTCCCCCCCTCGCAGCGGCCCGGCCTCATTGTGGGGTGGCTCTTGTCCCTGCAGCATCCACCACAGTGGGCGCTGCAGTAGCCAGCGGGGACCTGGCCTTACGAGCAGTCCATAATGTCTCAGAGGCTACTGTATATCCTCATTTTCATCCTCTTCCACACATCATTTTCGCGCAAATACAGCCATTTTTTAATGCCTCTTTAACGTGAAACAACTTTGCTATCGTTTCCATTTGTACTAATTTAGTCTCCAAGACCATCCTCCTGAATGATACCCTCTATTATTTAATTTTATTATCAGTTCCACTGGGGCATGGGCAATCTACGTTATACTGCCAATATCGACTTTTTGAATTCTATTAAAATTGCATTGATCCATAAAGATGTAATCAATTCTCCAAAAATGATTCTGCAGCTGTGATTAGATTGTGTAGTCTTTACCAGACAGATTGATAACCCCCCAGGTGTCCATTAATGTAATTTGACTCAAAACAGTGTTAACGTGTTTAAGTTGCCTCTTGCTAAATTTAGAGTAGGAGGATCCAATGCGCCCTCACATCCAGATGATATCAAAATAAAAGAGAAAACACAATAGTGTAATTCTGTATATATTCGGTATAGATAAAGATGGTAATGCACCCACATTTAGTAAGATAAAGCAGGCATCTTGGTTAATCATTTTAACCAGACTGTAGTAGAGAAACATCAGGAGTCAGGGTACTTCTTATATGGTCTCTGACGGCAGGATATTCCCTATTTCTCCCAGGCTCACAGGCAGCAGGATATTATGCGGATATAGAGAAATAAACACACATAGTGTAATACTGTATAAATAGATATAAAGTCTAAAACCACTATATGGTTATAGAATGTATATCTATATATACAGTATCACACTATGTGTTGTGACATAGTCCAAAGATATTAGGCAGCTTTCTGCCCGGTTTTAGGTCTGAAAGTGCAGGAATAGTGCAAAATGATCCATTCCACAGCTTCACATTTACTCAGGCTGGTGGATGGAAAATCCAGACCACAGATTACAATGTGTCTAGTTCTCCCTCACAGGTATTTAGAGCAGAGAGGGTTGCATTTCAGTCTCTCTTCTTAGAGCCTGGAGTTTGGTGGTTTTGCTGCTCCCCTGCATCCAGTTTGGGGAGTACGCCCCCTTCAAGTATCGCAGTACCAGAGGATTTACCTGGACACTTGGGACCGAGTTCCCACCTCGAACAGATAAGACAAACAAACGTTTATTGCTGTATCTAAAAGACTGTATGCTGTATCTAGTGATCCTAAATGAGAGGGCCTTGTTTTAAGCTGGGGAACCAGGTTAGTTGGCCCAGCAGCAGTTAGAGAGGCTGATTCTGCTGTGTAGTTAGATCCCTGAATGGGATAGGATTTCTTTATATGATTTGGTTTTTGTTTCTTGAAGTAACAGTGTGGGAAATATTATAACACTGATATGAGTAAATCGCTGAAGGTTAATAGCTTAGTGCCTCCTGCCTACACATGTTAAAGCTGCAGTCCCTAACTGGGATGAAAATAAAGCAGGCAGAAGCCTGAGTTAAGCAACATAATACTTTGTATGATCCTGTTATTTGTATAATTAACTCTAGAAGACTGTGTCGGGAAGAACCCAGACAGACGTCAGCGCTACAAAAGAGGGGCATTTGTCACAGTGTGTTTATTTCTCTATATCCGCATAATATCCTGCTGCCTGTGAGCCTGGGAGAAATTGGGATTATCCTGCCGTCAGAGACCATATATGAATTGGTTACTTTAACAACCTAAAGGCGTATTACCTATACACACAATGTGAGTTGATACACTATATGGTTATAGAATTTATATCTATATATACAGTATCACACTATATGTGTTTATTTCTCTATATCTGCATAATATCCTGCTGCCCGTGAGCCTGGTAGAAATTGGGAATATCCTGCCGTCAGAGACCATATAAGAAGTACCCTGACTCCTGACGTTTCTCTACTACAGTTTGGTTAAACGGATTAACCGAGATGCCTGCTTTATCTTACGAAATGTGAGTGCATTACCATCTTTATCTATACCGAATATATACAGAATCACACTATTGTGTTTTCTCTTTTATTTTTATATCATCTGGATGTGAGTGCGCATTGGATCCTCCTACTCTACGCCATCCCTAGTGGTTGAAGAACCCACTTATCACCCTCTGCTGCACCCACCAGTTTCTGCCTAAATCTTTAAATTGGGACTATAAGTATCCTATTTATATTCACAGTATTTTGTTGCGCTCGTTTTCATTCACTCTTGCTAAGTTTAGTATGCCTACTCAAGGTATTCATCAATGGATTAAGATGATCTCAGAATTTATTTATCTGCTTTAACATGTTTTCCATATTCCAAAAATCTGGCTGAAGCGTAAGTGCGCGCGCTGCAGGGGAGAGGAGATTCCCGCGCGGGAGCTGTGTGGAGGGTGAGATGGATCCGGAGACATTATCTGTAGTGTGTAGGTGTTGCTTGATTAGTACAAGTGAGAAGATAATCATCAATAGTGGCGCACAAAATAATAGTGCTTGATTAGTACCACGTGGGCAGGGTCCAACGAACTATTCCTGACTAATAAGAACAGTGGTACTAACATAACGTGCCTGGACCGGTGAGAATGGTATTTTGTTGGTGCACATGGGGGAGATTACCCCAGGGGAAGGAATCCAGACCTCTGTATGGTGCAGGGCACTGCAGAACGGGTACAGCTATAACTGCAGGTTGGCAGACGCAACCTGCCACAGGAACTAACATTTCGGTGAATGTCTTCCAATGTCTCTTAAATCGCCCCCTAGGTTTCTCTAAACAGCAGGTGGTAATACTGAGCAGCTTTGTGGGAAACTGCAGCAATGCACAGATAGAAAAGTACATACAGTGCTCCCATAAATATGGAGTGATGTTCAATACGGGGACAGTCAGGAACAGCAAAATATACAGGCTGGCAACCTTCCAAGATCTGCACTCAATTTCGTATGTTCTGAGTTGCTACGGTTAACAGCGTGTATCCCTGCTTGTCATGACTCCTCTGTCTACAAAAGCTCTGACTCTCTGTGCTTCTCTGCCAACAGCAGGTCAAAGAGCTCCTTTCCTAACTCCTTGTGCTGTTTGTCACAGCCACTCTACTGCTTGGGATGTTTGTGTAACAGCCACTCTGCTTTCTGTTTCTCTCTCTGCTAACTCTGCTCTCTCTAACTACCTCCTCCCAGATCAGGGACTTATCATCTCCCCTCACTGTTCCAAGGCAACAACCCTTCCAACTATCAAAGAGCTTCTAGCACTGATTCCTTCTCTTCTATCTATACTGGCAGGGGATTGGCTGGTCTTAAAGCTCAATAGGTAGGCCCAAAGCCGGGGACTAAATATATGTGCTTCTCCAGAAACCCACACACTTCCTGAATTACTTTATTCACTTGCCTCTGGCATGGGGATTAACGGACACTGTAGATCCACACACAATGTAGCCGTCAAGTTAATCTGGGAGCAAGGGCACACACAGGGACCTATACGGGGTCCCCCTCACAGGCGGATTAGGATTAATCCGCCAGAATGTGGTCTATGAACCCCGGGTACTTCTGAAAAATCCATCTCTATTGAAGAGCCCTGATCTACACTATAAGACATATTAGGAAAGACTAAAGGACATTAAAATGTACAGCTAATAGGATAGAAAGGAGATTGAAGCTTTCAAATACACAAAGGGTATTGGAGGGAAACCTATTTCAGAGAAAGAGATGTTCTAGAACAAGAGGTCATGCTCTGAGCACGAGGGCTGCAGGCTATGGGGAAATGTGGGGAAGAATTTATTCACTGGAATAGTGGTGAAATCCTGGAATAGCCTCCCAGCAAATGTGGTAGGGGCTAATACTGTAAGGCTTCAGGACTGCTTACATGGGAGAGACAGACGGGACTACTGTCCTAGGCAAGTGACTCAAAGGGCCCTGGAACCCTGCTGACCACCCTACCATTTGCCCGATCCAATGAGGCACCTGTCAAATGGGGCCTGCTGGAGGCTGGTGGAAAGAGGCCCACTCTGACAGACACTTCCAGGGGGCACCCTCAGAGAGGCAGATATGCGGGCACCCTCCAGCGGGTCCCCTCCAGGAGGCACCACTGCAGGCCCTTCCGCAGGCTTCTAGCAAGCCCTCTCCATCATCCAAGGCTGCAGGTAGAGACACTTAGCTTCCCCTTCCATTTTCTCACAATGTCCCCCAAGTCCATACATTTACCCCCGATACTTAACTACACCCACCAGGCACATAACTACACCCCGCCCTCTGACCATACCTTCTCTCCGCCCTCTCAGGGATCCCCAGTGCACCGTGAAGAGCAGGCATTAATGGGAGAAGGAGGAGAAACAAGGGGCTCTGCTCCCTTTATTTGTGCCCCAAGATATCTGTTGGTGCCCTGCTTGGGGTAGGGTTAGAGATATCCTAAATACGACAGAGATTCAAGGATCCAATATTGACTGAGGTTTTACAGCAGATAGGAAGATGGGTGGACAAGGAGGGCCTAGTAGTTCTGCTGTCAAATCCAATGTTTCAACGTCAGTAAAGTAGGTTTATAATTCTAGCCGTAGACTGATCCCAAATTGGAGGTGGGTTGTAAACAGACCCTAATACCCTGGCAGAGAGCTTTACTGCTCCCGTTCAGGTTTCCCGCCCTTTGTTGGTCATCCTCGTCATTCCCGATATGTTTTAGGTATGCCCTGGTTGTAAGTCTGGGATGGGTGTCCTCCCTAAGTTTCTACATACTGTACCCCCATTTCATTTGTCTAGTGGAGGTATGTGGACCATTGTTAAGACCAGGGGTGTGCAAACTCTTCTCCCTGTGCCCCCCCTGCCTGCTCACGCTCCCCCGCCCCTTCTCGGCTCCGGCGTCAAATGACAACACAGGGGCATGTGATGTCATGTTGCCATGGCGATGCATCACTGGATAGTTAAGGTATGTAAAGCTACAGAGGCCTCTCACAATCCCCGGAATTTAATTTAAATCCCTTCGGCGAAGCACGTGGCCTCTGTAATGCCTTCCCCCCCTCCCAGAAAATCTTGCGCCCCCCAGTTTGTGCACCCCTGGTTTAGACAAACACAGAGCCTTGCCAAAGAAGATACTGTGGGCTTTAAGTCAACAGGGTCTGTCAGAGACTTAAAGGGACTCATTTGTTCAACATAATTCTAGCAAAATGTTGTCATGGATAATTTGTAAACTGAACAAGCACAATTGTCATGAAAAGTTCTTGACCACAGATTCACACACCACAGGCCTTGTTGACAGCCAAACATGTTAATGCTTGTACGTTTCAGTTCCAATTACATTTCCATGTAAATAGTATAGACTTCCATATACTCTGACGGCTTCACTTCCAAGGCATTTATACCAAAGCTTGGCCTACGGTTATGAATTATTGTTAGGAATACGTTTTAAGTTTCCAAAGTAATATTATTATTATTGTGTATTATTATATAATACAGTACATTACATGGTAAGTCTTTACTACATAATTGAACATAAAAGGCGTCAAATTAATACAGCTCCACAATAAAAGCACCTGAGTACAAGGCCATTCAAGGAGAAACAGCCAGTGTTGATGTCCTAAAATAGGTCTTTTGTTAGATGGGGGGTTTGTGCCGCTTTCCAGATAAAAAGCAAGATCCTGACTCAGTCACTTACAAAAACTTCATGACAGCTTATCTCTTCTTCATGGCCCATCAATTGCTCCTGATCCCAAACTCAGGAAGAACAGGCAGCTGTGAGAGATAAGAAGATTCTGTACCTCTCAAAGGCCCGCACAACTCACAGTTAAATAGTCCATGCTATACACTGCTACCTGTCTGCGTCACTCAGTGGAGGTCGCCTGCATAAGAGTCCTGCAGCACATATCCAAGTGGCACATTATAAGTGGCAGGACTACTGCACAACTGAAGTTTAAAAGGAAGTTCAGAAGAAGTGAAGAAGAAGTGAACACCCCAACTGGCCCTGATTCCTGCATTTGAACTACGCTGGAAAGGAGGAAATCATCTATACCAGACTGCATCATTACTGCTGTGATGCTGCCTTTACCATTTATATTCGCTGTAACTTCACTTCTTCTCAAATTATGCACTTCTTTCTACCAGCCTCAGTATGTCTCAAACTCTATTCATATATCTCCATCTCTCCTTTCTTCACCACTTCTCAGTTCACATGAACTCCTTTCTTACCTGCGCCCTCTGACACCACACAGCTATATCCCCTGCACTAAAAAACACCCCTACAAATCCTCCTCACACATCCTCTTTCTATCCATGCTTCTCCTCCTTGCTTCTGGGTATATCTCTCCCAATCCTGGTCCCTGTCTTATTTCTACTTGCTCTCGTCCTCGCCTCCCACATGCAACTTCTACTCCTTCTGGTGTCAACCCCTCCAACCTCATACCCATCCCCTGCCACCCTCCCTCCTCTCTCCCTTTCTCCTGTGCCCTTTGGAATGCTCGCTCCCTCTCTAACAATTTCCTCTCTGTACATTACTTCTTTCTCTCTCACTCCCTGCTTCTCTTTGCTATAACTGAGACCTGGCTCACTCAGTCTGACTCTGCTCTGGAAGCTGCCCTCTCCTATGGTGGCCTTTCCTTCTCCCACACTCCGCGCCCTGATGGCAGGGGTGGAGGCGTGGGGCTCCTGCTCTCCTCTCTCTGCCGTTACCAAACCCTTCCTATTGCCCCCTCTCTTGCTTTTCCCTCCTTTGAGGCTCACACTGTCCAGATCTTCTCTCCTCTCCCTGCCATGTGGCGGTCATCTATCGCCCACCTACCTCTACTCATCCCCCTTCTGCCTTTCTCTCTCACTTTGAATCCTGGCTCTCTTTCTTTCTCTCCTCAGACTCCCCTGTTCTTCTCCTTGGGGACTTCAATTGCCACATTGATGACCCCTCTCTCTCTTGGGCTTCCCGCTATCTTTCTCTAACCTCTTCTTTTGGCCTTCAACAGTGGACTGCAGCCAGCACCCACAAGGATGCCCACTACTTAGACCTGGTTTTCACTAAAAACTTCTCTCTCTCTGATTTCTCCATTTCCCCTTTTACTTTCACTGACCATCACCTCATCTCATTCTCTCTATCTCGCTTCTCCCCTTCTCCACCTCCATCTACCCCCCGGTTCTGCAGAAACCTGCGCTCTATTCACTTACCTGACTTTGAGTCCACTTTACGCTCCTCCCTCTCCTCTCTCAGCTCTGCTACAGACCCTGACAACCTGGTCAGGAACTACAACTCTGTCTTGTCCTCCTCTCTTGATCTACATGCCCCGCTTTCTCTCTGCCGCACTCGCCCTTCTAACCCTAGACCCTAGCTAAATTCCCACACGCGCATGCTGCGTTCCTCCACTCGTTCCTCTGAACTCCTCTGGAGGAAGTCTCACACTCTCGCAGACTTCCTTCACTACAAATTTATGCTGTCCTGTTTCAACTCTGCCCTCTCGCAAGCTTAACAAGCCTACTTTTCTGCACTAATCAACATGCACAAGTCTAACCCACGCCGACTGTTCTCTGTCTTTGATACTCTACTTAAACCACCCTCAGCTGCCTCTCCTTCCTCCAGCTCCGCTCAGGACTTTGCTGACTATTTTAAGGAAAAGGTGGAATCCATACGGCAGAACATCCCCTCTGTTTCTTCCTCCCATCCTACACCTCTTACTAAATCTCCTCCTGCCTTCCTTGACTCTTTTTCCACTGTCTCAGAGGAGGATGTGTCGCTGGTGATCGCCTCTTCTCCCTCTACCACTTGCCCTCTTGACCACATTACCTCCCATCTCCTAAAACCTCTAGCTCCTACTATAATCCCTACGCTCACACACATTTTTAACTCCTCCCTCTGCTCTGGAACCTTTCCATCCTCCTTCAAACATGCAACAGTCATACCATTACTCAAAAACAGCAAGCTTGACCCTACCTGTCTTTCTAACTATTGACCTGTCTCCCTCCTGCCTTTTGCCTCTAAACTCCTTGAACGTCTTGTATTCTCTCGCTTGCTCCATTTTCTCAACACCTATTCTCTCCTAGACCCTCTACAATCTGGCTTCCGCACTGCTCACTCCACCGAAACAGCCCTCACTAAAATAACTGACGACCTCCATGCTGCCAAAGATAGAGGTCATTACACTCTGCTCATATTACTCGACCTCTCTGCAGCATTTGACACAGTGGACCACCCTCTTCTCCTCCACATTCTCCATAGTATAGGTATTCGAAACAAAGCTCTATCCTGGATCTCATCCTACCTCTCCCATCGTACTTTTAATGTCTCTTCTGCTAACAGCTCCTCCACCTCTATTGATCTCTCTGTGGGGGTACCTCAGGGCTCTGTCCTGTGACCTCTTCTCTTTTCTCTGTACACACTATCTCTAGGTGACCTAATAACATCTTTTGGGTTTAATTATCACCTCTATGCCGACGACACACAAATATACTTTTCAACACCTGACCTTACACCTGCTGTACAAACCAAAGTTTCTGAATGTCTCTCTGCTATATCATCCTGGATGGCCCTCCGACGCCTTAAACTCAACATGGCTAAAACAGAGCTCCTCATACTTCCTCCCAAACCTGGCCCTACATTACATTACTGTTGGAACTACAATCATTCACCCAGTAGCCCAAGCACGCTGCCTAGGGGTCACACTCGACTCCTCTCTCACATTCGCCCCTCACATTCAAAACATTTCTAAAACCTGTCGCTTTTTCCTCCGCAATATAACAAAGATACGCCCTTTCCTCTGTTGCTCGACTGCTAAAACTCTGACTCAGGCCCTCATTCTCTCCCGTCTTGATTACTGTAACCACCTGCTGTCCGGCCTTCCTGCCTGTCACCTGTCTCCCCTACAATCTATCCTAAATGCTGCTGCCAGAATCACTCTACTCTTTCCTAGATCTGTCTCAGCATCCCCCCTCAAATCAAATCCCGCATCTCACACTCCATTCTTCTCCTCACTTTTAAATCTTTACATTCTTCTGCCTCTCCTTACATCTCATCCCTAATTTCTCGTTATGCACCATCCAGACTCTTGCGTTCTTCTCAAGGATGTCTTCTTTCTACCCCCTTTGTATCTAAAGCCCTCTCCCGCCTTAAACCTTTTTCACTGACTGCCCCACACCTCTGGAATGCCCTTCCCCTCAGTACCCGACTAGCACCCTCTCTATCCACCTTTAAGACCCACCTTAAGACACACTTGCTTAAAGAAGCATATGAATAGCACTGTGGATATTCTGAACACGATACATAAAGCTTGGCCCCCTGCAGACGCACTTACCAGAACTCCCTCCTACTGTCTCTGTACGTTCTCCCTACCTACCAATTAGACTGTAAGCTCCTCGGAGCAGGGACTCCTCTTCCGAAATGTTACTTTTATGTCTAAAGCACTTATTCCCATGATCTGTTATTTATATTATCTGTTATTTATTTGATTACCACATGTATTACTACTGTGAAGCGCTATGTACATTAATGGCGCATATAAATAAAGACATACAATACAATACAATGTATGTGTATTTGTCTGTGGGTGTCATTGTGGCTGCTCACATACAGTACACTAGATAACGAATCATTTTCCTGACCTTTACAAAGGTGCACCTACGTGCACGTCGCAATTTATAGCTTTGTGTTGCAGAGGACACTGGCATAAAATGGCATTATCAGATTAAACCCAGGTCATGTGGCCACATCATGAAGCCTTCTCCTTTTTTTGCTACAATGTTGGCTCCCAAACATCTCCACGTCTCCTCGGAAAGAAATCATATGCAGCCTATACTGCAAATGGTGTTTCATTACATTCCTCCGAGCGGCAGAAAAGGTCAGAAATCCATTTTATTTTATATTATATCACAGGTCTTAAAAGTTCACCTACTCTTTAAAAAACGAAACGACACAAAAAAAAAAAAAAATCAAAGCTTCTTACATATTTTTTTCTTTCTTTCGCAGAGGACGTGTTTTGAATCAATCTTTGTTTTTTTTTTTTATGAGTATAAGGGGGGTAGTTAAAAATAAGATTTACTTTAAATTCATCTGCTCTGCTAAAGAGACATCCCATTTTTTTTTTTTTACAAACCATTACTGCGGGGTATGTGTACGAGGGAACCAGATTCACAATCCATCTTGTATTTCATTAGGTTATTCCTGGTGTTAGCAGAAGAAGTCAAAATTGATCAGCGCTTTACATTATATAGCAACACATCAATTTTATGTTTTCTAATGATGTAACGGCAAAAATGTATTTGATTTTTTTTTTTTCATTACGTGGTTTCGAAAAGGGGGATTGAAGTGTTATATATGAATGCTTGTCACTGGTTTGTTTGGCCGATGGTGTTCCGATAACTGTTATGTGGTAGATACTGTATGGTGCAATCAGTCTTTTTCCTACTTCACAGTCCATGCATTCTAAACACATAGGGGGCAATGCACAGTAAACAAACAAATGTAGCACCCTGTTATTTTCCCATAGCCTTGCATGTAAGTCCTGGTAATAGCAGCCAGTGCTTGGGTATATAGTAGCCAACTGGTGAAGTCACCCCCCCCCCCCCCCATGTTGCAGGATTGTAGCAACTTACAGGCACATGTCTGGGCCTGTGAGCTGCTGGGACCACCTGACAGGATGAGGGCCTAGGTACAGTTTGGTTTTGCCCAGTTTATGGTGCAGAATAGCTTGGCCTCTCCTACTGTATAACGATGTGGTTTCCTCCAAATGTCTGTCCCAGTGCTCCTTAGGGAGTGGGTGTTCTGCCTTACCAATTAGGGGGTAAGGATGTTCCTGGCAGTTCCAGCAGGGCTACCGGGGGATGAGGCCCTGTCTTCCCCAATGGGAGGAGAGGGAAGAATATCCCTTACTACCCATGGTGGGGGTAATGAGAACTGCAGGGATGGACTGTAAGGCCGTGATTATACCAAAAAACGCAGGTGGCAGCGCCCAGAGCAGTGCCAAAACAAATAGTATGCATCCCCGCAAAGTGCTTCTACCAACCGCGACTGTTGCGCCGCTTGCTTTTCCAATGCGGGCGAAAGTTGAAGCATTTTCCAAATTTGTTTTCTGGTTGCGACGGCCGCGTCACGTGACGTAGCCGTCCAATCAAAGAACAGGTTTCAGCATTGTCTCCCCTGCAGTCGCGCGCGCAGAAGAATGTGCTTGTGCACATGTTGCTCTGCGACGTCGCAAATGTAACGTCACAGATGCACGCACGCGCATTGCAGTGTGCTGGTATAATCGGGCCCTAACGTCTGTAATGTGGAGATATGTGCTGCAACCAAATACACCAAGCAACCTGATTCAAAAGTTCCCGGAGCCCTCCTTTCCTATTTTTAGCTGCACCCATCTATACTACTCCTACAGCCCTGGCCTGAACCCACAAGATGAAGAAGACCCTGCGATCAAAAGGTAAATCCACATAGCTGACACTCTGTGACCAGATCTAAACCCTGCCAGGGAGTATGTATAGACTGATTAGAGACTACTACCACCCAAAATGAGGCATCAAGCACAGTAACACCCCATCTCCTGCCGCCCGGGGGAAGGGGGGTGATAGGGGTGTTACACAAACAAACAAAAAACTCGTGATACAAAACGGGTGCCCCAGAGGTGTATAAAACAGCACCTGATTTATCATGGAAAACAAATTAAATATAAATAAACAAGCTTGTTAGATGAAGGGGAACCGGTGCCCGAATCATCACCTACTTTTTTATATATTAGTATTTTTTTCATCTTTGATTGCTGAGGGGACCTTCTTTTTTTTTAAATATAAATAAACAGGTTTTTTTATAAATATATATAAATGCATTGTGTTTTTTTTTTTTTTTGCACTATTACAGCCAGAGAATTACATCATGAGGTCTGAAAACCTCCACTAGCTGGAACCGGGTTACTGGCAACAAACAGAGAATGAGTTGTGTCTCACTAGCATTTCTCTCCACATTTTCTGATTCCTTTGATTTGAAGCATTAGAATTTTTATGTAACTCGATTAACACTGAATGGTAAGCGTACTGGTGCCTCCATGCTCAATATTGCACACCTCACATAATCTGGGTTGCTTTCTAAGAGGTTCCTTTTCCTTATCACTGCATTTTCATTCTCTACATTCGGTTCATCTAGTAATTCAAACGCATATATTTGATCATCACTATGAAGATAAAACTCATTCTATCTACATATGAGTCTGACCTCATATATCAGAGCCAACACTACATAGAAGAAGGGGTTGAAAAAATACATATGTAGCCCCGGATCACCGCCACCTCCGTTGCCAGGGATATGGCGAGTGCCGCCGGAGCCAAGCGGGCTGACCCGCCGGCATGTCCGAAGGGTGGGGGCCGAGCAGGGAGCGCTCCGGTGATCCGGAGGCTCCGCGGCGGCCCGACAGTGCAGGGCACCGCCATCTTGTTTTTCATTGCGCATGCGCAGGGAGGGAATAGCTCCCGAGGACGTCGGCTAGCTTGCGCATGCGCAGTGATAACACGCAACCCACCACCAATCAGGAGAGGTTATTGGCAGGGACTACATGTCCCATGAGCCTCAGGAGTGCCCACATGGTGCCAGGGAGCCAATAAGGCTGCAGTATCTCCCTGCTCTGAGGAGATAGATACATTTCGCACACTGGGAGCACAGTAAGCGCCAGGAGAGTCTAGGGGAAGGAGGTGAGGGTGCAGGGGTCAGTGACCCACTGCACTAGGCCAGCAGCCCCCTAAGCCCGAGTTAGCCCTTAGCCACTCAGTAGATTGTGTCACTGCAGGGACAGGCCCTAGGTTAGGGACCCTGCCCCTTTTAGTGTCAGCAGTACAGTTAGGGACACAGCAGACGCTGCGCTTCCCATTCCGAGGCTTGGGATCAGGCCTACTCCGCAGAAATAGCGGAATCATACCCCGGTGGACAGCCCTGACCGAGCACCGCGCTGGTGGAACCGGACTTCGCCCAGGAGGTTGTCGGGTCCTTTTTGAAAACCCTTGAACGCACAGGTGCAGCCGCACTGGGCAGGTATTGTTAATTAAGTGCACCAACTACAGAGTACTCACACATAGTGGCAGCACTGACCACGGGACAAGGGTTATACTGTGGACACGGTGTGGGGTACGCGGTGGTGGGCACGAGATATACACTCCTAGGTGGGAGTGAATGAAATTTGGGACACTTGGGACTTTGGTATATGGCGTGGGGTTATTCCCCATGAGGAGCTGTGTTACAGGGTGACACTGAAGTATTGTTGATGTGATGTGATGTTATGGTTATGTTTCATATACAGTAAACTGTTCTCATATATATTTCGGTGTATGTGCTTACTGTGTATGTGGGTCCTGTGTGGGGTACATTCAACACTCCTAGAATCCTGCACAGGTGGAGGCGCTGTATATTGTAAGATCGTTCCAGAGGATTCACCCCAGGCTCTCACTGGCAGAGGCTCAGGCCTCCTGTGAGCCTAACAGGTACTGCACCACACCTGGTAAAACATATAGGTTCCCCCTCACATGCACTCAGTCTGCGATTGGGGTAGGGGGAATACCCGTTACACATATGTTCATCGATTTCAACGTGGAAATGCGCATGCGGCATTTATAGCAACTGCTGGGATAAATGTGACAGGCCACATTTTCCCCATATAGATATCCCTCAGCATATCATCCAGCATATCAGGACAGTTTGCTTGTGACCTGCAAGTATATATATGTAACAGTGATTCCTCCACCCAATATCATATTGACCCCCTCCTGTGGAAACTGACCCATATTACATAAAGTGTAGTGTGGTGCAACTGCTGGCTTACAGGACTCCTGAGTGTCCCGCGATGATATGGGGGATATCATCAGGACTGGCTCTCCAGGTATAGCTGAGTCATACTCACTCTTGGTACAGCGCCTCCATCTCTTCCAGACCCCTAGTGATGTAGGGAGGAGTCTCTGAAAGAGAACCTCTGTGTGCACCTTCTTCCCGAGTGACTCCACAATCAGGACAGAAGCGATCTTTATCTTTGGCATCCTTTATTACATTGAAAACAATAACAATAGCGCTCAAAACAAACCCAAAATATGATAATAATAATGATCACTATTGTGACAGTGGTAATGTGAAAAATACAATCAGTGACAGTGCAAAAACAGTGATGGTGCACGTGCCTATTTAAAGTGCATATATAAGGTGAAAAAAACCTCAAAATAAACTACAACCCTTGAAAAAAGACTGTTTCACTTGTCTTCTCATAGATAATTTTCAAAGCGTCAGGGGAGTTCGTCTCGAAGTCATAAAAAATAGAAAAAACATATCATAGTGCAAAAATGTTTAAACAGTGAAAAAAGTGAAATTTCTTCCAAAATGACTACTCACATTTTAAGTAGTCAATTTAGACAGTCATCCAACTTAAGGGGTGGATGCGCCCTATGTGTGAACAGCAGCCACCAATCACAACCTCCAAGGGAGAAACAAGAGAGAGACTATATAGTGTAGAGGTAATACAATTATATTGTCAAAACATGATTCAAGGCTTACACGTCATACGGTCGATGTGGGCACTCATATGTAGCAGTTGGCGGATAGCCCAGCGGCTCGCGATTCCTCTGGGTATCTGGTCACCTCTGCTCTCTCTGGGGACACTTGTATTCACACCGGAGCTTTCGTCCCTTCACTTCCGGCACGCCGAGGGACTCATAGGCTCCCGCTGCGTCACTTCCGGTGCGCCTAGGACTTCCGGATCGGATGGTAACAGTGAATTGCAAGTGCCTCCCTTCTCGTGGCTGTTGGACTGGAACACTCTATGCGTTTCGTCGCTCTATCTGGCGACTTCCTCAGGAGTGACTAATAGCTACTAACTGAACTGTTATATACCCTAATGCCCTCCCTCTAATTAAGACCTCATTCTACAATTAAAGTGGTATTACATAAAATCGATGGTTCATATACATTCAATTGAGGTGGTATCATATGTAATAACAGAGTGGGTTGGTATAGTGTCATACACTTCATATGTCTTGTTTATCATTTATACAGTGTCAAATCAAACTTAAGAATAATGCAAGGAAATATACATGGCATCATATGAAATATAAAAAAAATTGATAATAAAAATTTAAAAATTATTTAAAAAACTAAAAAACTATCTGACTTATAAATCAAGTTTATACACTATTAAAATTACGGCGATTGCGGTTGTGCTCAAACAAAGGGAAGAAAGAAAAAGAAAAATGGGATTAATACAATATCATATTATATTGCAATCAACATCACAGGAACACCCCTAGTTCAATATCCACATTGAGTCCTCTAGGCACTAGAGTTTTCAATGTGAAGATCCAGTAGGCTTCCCTTTTAGTTAGTTGGACATCACGGTCGCCCCCTCTCCAGTGCGGTAGTACTTTTTCTAAGACTGTAAAAGTCAATCCTGTGGTGTTACCTTGGTGATGTTTAATAAAATGATCTGACAAAAGGTGTGTGGTTAGCCCTCTTCTGATGTTGCCTACATGTTCTAGGATTCTAATCCTTACATCCCTTGAAGTTTTGCCAATATATTGAAGACCACATGGACATGTGATCATATAAATTACATAGTCACTTCTGCATGTACTGTAACATGGTGTTTGATATCATATTTTTCTTTTGTCACATGTGAAGCGAAAGAAAATTTGTCCATTGTCCTATGTTTACAGGCCTTACAAACTGTGCATCCAAAAAACCTTGGATTATCAACGATAATGATTCCAATCTTAAATTCACATGTAATTACAGTAAGATTTCTGTCAACTTCCTTGATCTGACTATATTTGCAAAGGAAGGGTGTTTAAAAACCAAAACCTTCTACAAGGAAGTTGACAGTAATAATTATATCTTGCCTTCGAGTTGCCACCATCAAAGTTGGTTAGCTAATGTGCCTTATGGACAATTCAGAAGGGTAAGACGTAATTGCTCAGATCTTAATAGCTTTGAAGTACAATCCAAAGTATTGGAGAATAGGTTCCTAAATAGGAAATATAATCCTGGTAATTTAAAAAATGCAATAACAAAAGCAAGAGATCTAGATAGAAGTAATCTGCTGAAAACAAAGGAAAAATCAGACACAACGAATAAAGATAAATTCAGTTTTTCATTTTTAACCAATTTTAATAAAGATTCAAATAAAATTGTAAAAATCATAAAGAAATATTGGAATATCATTCAAAATGACATAATACTAGGTGAGGTGGTTCCAGAAGTGCCCCAGGTTATTTTCAGGAGGGCAAATAATCTGAAACGTCAACTAGCCCCAAGTGCATTGCCTAAAATAAAAGAAAAAAGAGAAAAGAATTGGCTACCTACAATAAAAGGTTTTTTTGGATGCACAGTTTGTAAGGCCTGTAAACATAGGACAATGGACAAATTTTCTTTCGCTTCACATGTGACAAAAGAAAAATATGATATCAAACACCATGTTACATGTAGAAGTGACTATGTAATTTATATGATCACATGTCCATGTGGTCTTCAATATATTGGCAAAACTTCAAGGGATGTAAGGATTAGAATCCTAGAACATGTAGGCAACATCAGAAGAGGGCTAACCACACACCTTTTGTCAGATCATTTTATTAAACATCACCAAGGTAACACCACAGGATTGACTTTTACAGTCTTAGAAAAAGTACTACCGCACTGGAGAGGGGGCGACCGTGATGTCCAACTAACTAAAAGGGAAGCCTACTGGATCTTCACATTGAAAACTCTAGTGCCTAGAGGACTCAATGTGGATATTGAACTAGGGGTGTTCCTGTGATGTTGATTGCAATATAATATGATATTGTATTAATCCCGTTTTTCTTTTTCTTTTTCTTTCTTCCCTTTGTTTGAGCACAACCGCAATCGCCGTAATTTTAATAGTGTATAAACTTGATTTATAAGTCAGATAGTTTTTAGTTTTTTAAATAATTTTTTAATTTTTATTATCAATTTTTTTTATATTTCATATGATGCCATGTATATTTCCTTGCATTATTCTTAAGTTTGATTTGACACTGTATAAATGATAAACAAGACATATGAAGTGTATGACACTATACCAACCCACTCTGATATTACATATGATACCACCTCAATTGAATGTATATGAACCATCGATTTTATGTAATACCACTTTAATTGTAGAATGAGGTCTTAATTAGAGGGAGGGCATTAGGGTATATAACAGTTCAGTTAGTAGCTATTAGTCATTCCTGAGGAAGTCGCCAGATAGAGCGACGAAACGCGTAGAGTGTTCCAGTCCAACAGCCACGAGAAGGGAGGCACTTGCAATTCACTGTTACCATCCGATCCGGAAGTCCTAGGCGCACCGGAAGTGACGCAGCGGGAGCCTATGAGTCCCTCGGCGTGCCGGAAGTGAAGGGACGAAAGCTCCGGTGTGAATACAAGTCTCCCCAGAGAGAGCAGAGGTGACCAGATACCCAGAGGAATCGCGAGCCGATGGGCTGTCCGCCAACTGCTACATATGAGTGCCCACATCGACCGTATGACGTGTAAGCCTTGAATCATGTTTTGACAATATAATTGTATTACCTCTACACTATATAGTCTCTCTCTTGTTTCTCCCTTGGAGGTTGTGATTGGTGGCTGCTGTTCACACATAGGGCGCATCCACCCCTTAAGTTGGATGACTGTCTAAATTGACTACTTAAAATGTGAGTAGTCATTTTGGAAGAAATTTCACTTTTTTCACTGTTTAAACATTTTTGCACTATGATATGTTTTTTCTATTTTTTATGACTTCGAGACGAACTCCCCTGACGCTTTGAAAATTATCTATGAGAAGACAAGTGAAACAGTCTTTTTTCAAGGGTTGTAGTTTATGTTGAGGTTTTTTTCACCTTATATATGCACTTTAAATAGGCACGAGCACCATCACTGTTTTTGCACTGTCACTGATTGTATTTATCACATTACCACTGTCACAATAGTGATCATTATTATTATCATATTTTGGGTTTGTTTTGAGCGCTATTGTAATTGTTTTCCACGCACTTTGTTTGTTTCTAAACAATTAGCAGCTCCAATCCTACTAACATGGAGGAAGCAAATATAGAAAACAGTTTTTCCAATATTTTCTCTAGGAGACTGTTGAGGACTGCTGACTTCAACACTATCCTAAATTTAGATGATACCCATATTATAGGGGAAGAAAATATTCTAGATACCAAATTTGAAAAATTGGAAAAACTGTTGGTTAGAGACACTAAAAAATTCTGGGATCTGACATTTACAGAACAATATCTTCTTAATGGCAGAATCCCGAGAGGATTAAGGTTATATAAAGATCCGTCCTTTGATTTAGAGGACGAATCTTTTTTAGAAGAATGGTATCACATCCTAGAAAAAAGTTCCCATGATCTAATGGATATTATAGTTAAACAACAAAAAAAACATTTGGTTGAAATTGATGCCGAAGTAGAGAAAATTGAAGAGAAAATTGGTACGTTAGCTGAAACAGCTTTGTTTAAGGAAAAAGACAAAAAATTACAATTAAAATTAGATAAAATTGAAAAAGATCTTATCCTTAACAAGGTAAATAAATATAAAAGAGACAAGGAGGATTATGTAAATGGACCACCAAGAAAACCAATTAAAAGGGTTAATTTTGGCCAGAAAAAGAGAGATAAATCTAAAGATCCTAATGAAAATAGCGAGAAAGAAAAAGAGAAGGAAAAAGGAAAAGAGAGAGAGAAAGAGAAACAGAAAAATGTAGAGAAATCTAATCAAGAAAGAGGGAATAGGATAATGACTGAGAGAGAAAAGAAATCTCCAGTAAAACAAGGGAAAATGCCAGCCAAATCCTCTGACAAAACAGGGAAATATCGGGATAACCACCCCAAAAGAACATATAGTGAAGATGGTATAAGAGATTCAGATAGGGCCAATAGAGCAGAGAAAAGAGAGGCAAGAAAAGAAAATCTATTTACAGAAAGAACACAAAGGAGAGAAGAGAGAGATTTTTTAGGGGAGGGGGTCTTCCTCAAATCGGTTTCATCCACTGATGGAGAAAGACCCAAAACCAAGAAGAGGAAGATCAGAAGAAAGAGAAGGAGAAAGAAATCAAAGATATGGCAAAAGGATGATGAAATAAATAATGGCATTTTTAATCTTAGTAAAAAAAACCTCACAAAGTCTGAGGAAAGTCTTATTACAAAAGGCCTAAAGTTTGCCCCTACTGTAGGCCCGAACAATTTTGGCCTTTTTATTGACGCACAAATTTTTTTAAGGAAATTAACTATCAAAAGATTTTTCCAAAGTAAAGAAGTAGAAATCAAAACACTGGATAACCTACTGTATCCATCAATAAAGAAGGAAAAAATGATGGAGAAGATAATGACACACAGCTTAATTTAAAGCATTCAGGTCTGAAATTGCCTTCCACATTCTATCCCAAACACGCAAAAGGGAAAAATTTGGATGTATTTGCCCAATTGATTTTAAAAGATTTTGAGGAATTATCAAATAAAGAGCAAAAATATCATCACAACTTAAATAAAAGTGAAAGAGAAGCTCTCAAAAATTTAACAGATGACACAGATATAGTCATCAAACAGGCCGATAAGGGGGGGGGGGGTGTAGTCATTTTGAACAGATGTGACTACATTAAAGAGTCACGCAGGATTTTAGAAGATGAAATGAAATACATCAAACTGGCAAAAGACCCTATTTGTGATTTCAAAAAGAAATTGAAAAAACTTTTGGACCATGGTAAAGCACATGGGGTACTATCAGAACAGGAGTATAGTTTTTTATGGAAGGAAAACCCTATAAGACCAATATTTTATTATCTCCCAAAGGTACACAAAAGCCTTTCAAATCCCCCAGGCAGACCTATAATTGCCGGCATAGATTCCTTAACATCCAATCTATCAGCCTATATTGATATATCTCCAAAAATATGTGCCAGAGTTAAAATCACATCTGAGAGATACTACTGACATACTAAGGATATTGGAAAATCAAGATTGGACTGATGACTGCTTTTTGGTCACTAGTGACATCACCTCCCTTTACACATCGATAGATCATATTCAGGGATTTGAAGCTATTGACAGAGTACTTGCTAAAGATAAAGATCTATCCCATGAACACACTAATTTTATTTTGGATGGTATCCTTTTTATTTTGAGAAATAACTATTTCTGGTTTGAGGATACATTTTATTTACAGAAGCGAGGAACCGCCATGGATACCAAATTTGCACCCAGTTATGCTAATCTATTTATGGGAATATGGGAAGATGACTATATTTGGTCCATCCCTGAACTGGGTGCAAATTTGGTCCTATGGCGGAGATTTATTGATGATATTATTTTCATTTGGAGAGGTGAAGAAACAGATCTTTTAAGATTCATTGAATACATCAACGATAATGATTCCAATCTTAAATTCACATGTAATTACAGTAAGATTTCTGTCAACTTCCTTGATCTGACTATATTTGCAGAGGAAGGGTGTTTAAAAACCAAAACCTTCTACAAGGAAGTTGACAGTAATAATTATATCTTGCCTTCGAGTTGCCACCATCAAAGTTGGTTAACTAATGTGCCTTATGGCCAATTCAGAAGGGTAAGACGTAATTGCTCAGATCTTAATAGCTTTGAAGTACAATCCAAAGTATTGGAGAATAGGTTCCTAAATAGGAAATATAATCCTGGTAATTTAAAAAATGCAATAACAAAAGCAAGAGATCTAGATAGAAGTAATCTGCTGAAAACAAAGGAAAAATCAGACACAACGAATAAAGATAAATTCAGTTTTTCATTTTTAACCAATTTTAATAAAGATTCAAATAAAATTGTAAAAATCATAAAGAAATATTGGAATATCATTCAAAATGACATAATACTAGGTGAGGTGGTTCCAGAAGTGCCCCAGGTTATTTTCAGGAGGGCAAATAATCTGAAACGTCAACTAGCCCCAAGTGCATTGCCTAAAATAAAAGAAAAAAGAGAAAAGAATTGGCTACCTACAATAAAAGGTTTTTTTGGATGCACAGTTTGTAAGGCCTGTAAACATAGGACAATGGACAAATTTTCTTTCGCTTCACATGTGACAAAAGAAAAATATGATATCAAACACCATGTTACATGCAGAAGTGACTATGTAATTTATATGATCACATGTCCATGTGGTCTTCAATATATTGGCAAAACTTCAAGGGATGTAAGGATTAGAATCCTAGAACATGTAGGTAACATCAGAAGAGGGCTAACCACACACCTTTTGTCAGATCATTTTATTAAACATCACCAAGGTAACACCACAGGATTGACTTTTACAGTCTTAGAAAAAGTACTACCGCACTGGAGAGGGGGCGGCCGTGATGTCCAACTAACTAAAAGGGAAACCTACTGGATCTTCACATTGAAAACTCTAGTGCCTAGAGGACTCAATGTGGATATTGAACTAGGGGTGTTCCCTTGATGTTGATTGCAATATAATATGATATTGTGTTAATCCCGTTTTTCTTTTTCTTTTTCTTTCTTCCCTTTGTTTGAGCACAACCGCAATCGCCGTAATTATAATATTGTATAAACTTGATTTATAAGTCAGATAGTTTTTTTAGTTTTTTAAATAATTTTAAAATTTTTATTATCAATTTTTTTTATATTTCATATGATGCCATGTATATTTCCTTGCATTATTCTTAAGTTTGATTTGACACTGTATAAATGATAAACAAGACATATGAAGTGTATGACACTATACCAACCCACTCTGTTATTACATATGATACCACCTCAATTGAATGTATATGAACCATCGATTTTATGTAATACCACTTTAATTGTAGAATGAGGTCTTAATTAGAGGGAGGTCATTAGGGTATATAACAGTTCAGTTAGTAGCTATTAGTCACTCCTGAGGAAGTCGCCAGATAGAGCGACGAAACGCGTAGAGTGTTCCAGTCCAACAGCCACGAGAAGGGAGGCACTTGCAATTCACTGTTACCATCCGATCCGGAAGTCCTAGGCGCACCAGAAGTGACGCAGCGGGAGCCTATGAGTCCCTCGGCGTGCCGGAAGTGAAGGGACGAAAGCTCCGATGTGAATACAAGTGTCCCCAGAGAGAGCAGAGGTGACCAGATACCCAGAGGAATCGCGAGCCACTGGGCTATCCGCCAACTGCTACATATGAGTGCCCACATCGTCCGTATGACGTGTAAGCCTTGAATCATGTTTTGACAATATAATTGTATTACCTCTACACTATATGGTCTCTCTCTTGTTTCTCCCTTGGAGGTTGTGATTGGTGGCTGCTGTTCACACATAGGGCGCATCCACCCCTTAAGTTGGATGACTGTCTAAATTGACTACTTAAAATGTGAGTAGTCATTTTGGAAGAAATTTCACTTTTTTCACTGTTTAAACATTTTTGCACTATGGCATCCTTTATTACAGCCGACACTTGCGGACTGCCCATCATAGCAGCCGGTCTTAGTAGGTTGCCAACACAAAGGAAGTCCATGGACACCACTCCTAGTTAGGGCCCTAGAAGCTGTCCTTACTCTTCCCTTACACCCTGATGGAATAAGGGCAATACACACCTCTCCCATAAGGGAGGGCCACAAAATCTGCCAGAGCCCTGGCAGTTTGCTGGGTTTGACTAGTCTCACTCATGAGGGGTGAGACACTCCTCAATACAGGAAATGCTGTGCACTAAATAGCTCCAATAGGCACCACCTCTGTGTCACTGTAATTGGACACAGAGCCTGATGACACTACCTTCACTGAATACTACACAGCACAGGAGTGTGAGGGAAAAACCCATGATTACTCCTGGCAAACCTGCCCTTACCAGTGATTATTGCACAGGAGGAGAAAGACCTATAACCCCAAAACTACACAGGGTTACATATATATATATATATATATATATATATATATATATATATATATATATATATATATATATATATATATATATATATATATATATATATATATATGTATATATAATATATATATATATTTAAAAAAAAATTTTTTTTAATGTGATGGACTCTTCATGCACCCAAGTTTGTTATGATAATGTTTTAGCCTTAGAACATATCAACTGTCCATGTGGCACATTACTCTGACACATCTGCCATGTTTTGGACAGAATTGGGAAAATTCAAGAATATAAGAGTATAAAAGATCAATGTATTTGATTTAAGACACATTTGGATGCATAAATTGCTTTTAAGGAAGAGTCATATTTTGGCTAAAAGTCTGAATATAACTATAGGTATGACTGCTTTTATTTAGCTGTGAACAAAGCTACAAACCTGTAACTATGGTCTGTATTCAATACACTGCCTCCCTTCTTTTGAGAATAGTTTAGCTCCGTGAAAACGAATTTGACAAAGGCCATTTTCCAGCCTTTAATAGGGGCAATAATATGCCAGGCAAATTAGCATACTAATTAGTAAGGACTGTGCTTACTTTTGGTGTGGTCTGTAACTTTTACACACGCCTATAACTTATTGTATCTTTAACGGTTCATGCAATGTCTTCACATATAATGTATAACCCTGTTCACCTAAAGTAATGCAATGTCTTCACATATAATGTATAACCCTGTTATCCTACAGTTGAGGTGGGCAACCCTGTCGCCAATCGCCACAAATGGCGAATCGGCCATGAAAGTGTCGCGAATATGAGTTTGCAGTTCCCGCAGTAAAATAAACTTTTTCCTGATGGCGTGTGCTGGTTTCCGGTTTCTGAATGAGTCATTGACGCAGCACAGCCATCCAAAACTCCCCTCTGCCTTCAGTTGGAGCCTAGACCCGACCTTGAACTGTTATTTTTGAACAATTTTCCAATTTGTCCCAGAGAGATGGATAAGTCGGTGATTCGAAAACGAAGTGAACAAGCAGCAGGTGATAGTGCTGAGGTGAGGAAAGCTGTAGCAGGTGATAGTGCTGAGGTGAGGGAAGATGCAGCAGGTGATAGTGCTGAGGTGAGTGATGCAGCAGCAGGTGATAGTGCTGAGGTGAGTGACGCAGTGTAGAGGGAGAAAGGGGGTGGCCCGGGATTAAAGGGGTTACACCCCATTTGGCCATCCCCTGACCTCACCAGGGAGACAAGGGGTTAACTGGGCTGGGACCCAGAACTGTGATTTAACTCCTGTTATGACATGTAAATGTGTATTCCCCTGTTCCCCCTGTTTTATTGTAACATATGGTTAATCAGTGTCTGCATCACACACACACTGGGATCCATCCGGGAGCACAAGGGTTAATAGTTGTATAGTGATTATAGCCCTTTGTGTAACTTTCCCGCCTTTTCAGGCACCATTTTGCAGGCTCCCATAGGCCGCCATTGGAACTCCATGTCTTTCAATGGCGAATCTTGTTGATGAGTCCTGTTCCTGAGAAGACCAGCAGATGGCGTCCGAGAGGGAGAGCGGCGGTTTCCCATAGAAAGTCAAAGGGCTCATTGACTTCAATGGAGAAATCCTCAAGAGAGCTTTCCAGGAACGAGTTGGCTGCCGTCCAAACCGCTTAACCGCAAAGCGGGTACATTTTCAATAGGAGAGCTTTGATCACTTACAAGTCAATTCAACGACAAGTGGTGTGGGAATAAACAGTTCTAGGGCCCCTGGGAATAAAATTCTTTCTGTCCCTAGTTCCTAGACCTCCCCCCACTTGACCACAACCGGGTCCCTGTATACTGGACCCCCGATAAAAGGTGACCATACTCTACACATAAAGTTGCACATACTGCACCGACACACTTTATTCGAGCAAATACCCGGTATGTACCTGGCAGATACCTGGAATGCGCCGCTCCTCACCTCTGACAAGCCCCGTTGCATTTGCCTTCCCAGCCTGGGTTCATGCCTGGCTGACGGGCGGCTGATCTGTTAAATGATAATGATTAGGATTTAATAGGCTGCAATGCTTCGCGTGTCTACCAGATGGCATAAATTCATGAATTGTAATGCAGTATATATATATGTACTGTGCAGTATTGCAGCCAGCGGGAATAAAATGCTTCAATCCCTGCCGGAAAATACCTCAATGCACTCGGGCAGAAAACAGTCACAAACCTCAATACACCCGGGTATACCCGAATTCGTGGGACTAGCCGAGCTCGAATAAAGTGTGTCGCCTGTGTATAAGACATACTCTAAACACCATACACTTTACACAGTGAGACCCCTCTCCTCTGGTAACTTCCAGGAGCCTATGGGCCTGGAAGCTTCTGCAGCTCCTTTTAAACCGTGTATTATGTCATCAACCTACACGTACCCCTATAACTGGGCAAGATACAGACACCCTCAGCCTTCTAGGATTCATACATAGTCAGGTGACTATTCTAGAAGGTTCTGGAACTGAGGAGTTATCAGACACCTGACAGGAACTCCTTTAGCTACATTGAATAATCTACATAGAATTAATTACATGAAGCTATGGCCTTTCCTAGAAATGAATCTGCTAACCCCTTATTAACCCCTTCAGTAGACAATAGTAATCCCACAAGGGGGGTTACATATGCTAGTAGGAGTCATTTAAATATAATTTGCATATCTCCAATGTATCTCAAGTGTGCTTATTTCTGCACAAAGGTGTCTCTCCACATGTGTGTTGAAGGTGTATTTGAGGTGATATATATACAGAACTCTGTCCGCTAGTAGAAGAGGATTTCTCTCTCCAGCGCAAGCCCTCCGTGGATTTTAGTGTTGCAATATTCTGCAGTTTTCTGAAGCTTCCAAGACGGATTTCCCAATTCCTTTTTTTCCCTGTAAAGGTTGGCGACATCTCTAACTAAAACCACAAACGTAAAAATAAATAAATAAAACTAGCAGAAAATGTTGCGGCCACATTTTGGACAGTTTTGCGTATCTCAAATTTTGACCCTTGTCACTATTATCATTTCTAGTGCTCTTAGTAGCTGATGGTCACTGTTTTCTTTAACTCCTGATGTGGGATCCTTACTGTATATTTACTGTGTATATAGAATTTGCTAACAGCCCACTAATGTGAATCCAGTACCAGGACTGGGTCATTGTCCTGGTACTGACCTAGTGTAGAAAGCAAATCCATTAACACTTCGAAGACTTTGTGAAGCTGCCTTCACTATTTGCACCCCACTACAATATTATGTCAAACGTATTGCAGATATGCTATCCGCCAGCCATTTGCTCTTTGTATGTGGCCATCAGGATTTTTATGAATACTGTCCGTGATTAGCCATGTGAAGCACTAAAAATAAAATCAATGTTAATTTCCTTGGCAATTTACCTTGCTAATTAGTGCAAGTTATAAAAGTCCCAAATTGATTCAGATTGATGGTCACTCTGAGAGACCAGTTAGGGCATATTTAAAAAGAGAAATCCATTGTGCAGTGGTATACAAGACTTGAGAAATTTACAGAGGACATTTGTATATGAGCAATACAGGTTACTGTTCAATATGCGGTCTCTTCGATGGAATAGAGCTGAAATATTCCAGAGCAGGTGAAAGATGGCTTCACCGTGTGCTGATAGGGCTATAATCAAATGTGTATCACCTTTACTGCTTCAGGGACCTTGATTGTGAGTGAGCTACAGTAAAAAAGAAAAAAATAGGTTTTATCCCCTTCACAGTCAAAATTGATTCTTTTGTTTTTGGAAAGGACTAAGGAAGCATTTATTTTACAGTTACAAGTAAAGATGCATGTATACTGTACGTTGCTAGAACTGGCATTTCTTTGCAGAGTTGTTGTTTTTTTGGGGGGCAGTTTTGGTGAACATTTGCCCCAATTAAAATGTATGTTGGGTCAGGCAATCAGAAATCCAACCACAGTTCAGGGAGGTGTTTGGTATGAAAGCAGGTTCAATTCAAGGGAGAGATTAACCAATGATGAGCTGCAGAAATGTTTTCCCTTCCTCGGGAATTCAACTTGGAAGGGAAAACATTTAATAAAAGCCCATGTGGGACTTTCACCCTGCTGAATGTTACTGCACAATACTGGTCATTCAGCACAATCTGCAGTATGGTAGATGTACAGTATGTGGCAAGCTTTGTAGACAGCAATTGTCCTTATTAGTTGGAGCTAAGGGAGTCCATTTCATGTTCCACCTGGAAGTGTCCATGCAATAAGAAGCTTTGCACTAGCCGTGCCTGTCAGCGATTACGGTGGGTTATACAGAACATGGAGCAGACGTTATTTTCGTGGGATAAATCAAAGTTTCCATGTCTAATCACTATTCTTTTTCTTCTTTCCTAAAGTCTTGAGCGGCATTACCATCCTGGTTTGTGGCGAGCACGTCCGTTACACTCAATCAGGACTTTACACGCAGTCGTTTTTTATGTACCCGTTTTCTCTGGCTTGTTGTACCTCCTCAGTAATTGACATACAGTAGCGCTTGGCCTGAATCTGTGTGCCATCTAGATCATTTCTGCATATATAGGGGCCTATGCAGTAAGCGTTCATAAGCCACTTATCAAGCACTTATCCCCCAAAATGCTTGCTGGTATTCATTAAGTATCGATAAGTGGGCGATAAATGACTGAATCGCCCCTTTTCGGCATGTTCAGAAACTTGTGCAATTCTAGTAGCAGCGATTAGGTTATCGATGACTATGGCGGTTCTAGAATAGCAAATGTCTGTGTAAATCATCACGCCAGGAAAATTTGGTGTTGGAAAGGTGTTGGAAACCTGCTTAGAAGCGGCGAGATGGGACTTAGAAAAAAAATGCTTTATTCCGCATCGGATTGGTGTCGGGAGTCTCCGGAGCTGATACCCATTAATTGTTTAGGCCTTGCGAGGGGTTGCAGGTGGAGTTTACCTCTTCATTACCTTAGCGGTTAATACGCTAAGGTAATGAAGGGGTTAACCCCTCCCTCTACCCACCCGGAAGGCCTAAACATAAATCCTTGGGGCTACTACCCCCTTCACCCACCCCCACAACCCACAATAAACACAAATACACACAACAGTCCTACTACCCACCTCCTCAGCCCCCATTAAACATAACAATATGTAATAAACACCAATACACAACCCACCCCTTGCGCCCCCACCTAAAATCATAATGTATTTTTTTATACACATGATTAATACGAGGAAAAAACAGCCTCTGGGGAGGAAAGTGGAGCACAGCGCAGGGACAAATAGCAGGAACCAGCACACCATAGGTTAAAAGAACTACTTTGTTGAGCGACTAGGGGAGACACCATGAAAGGAGCAACCAACCACTCTGACGCGTTTCGGGCTAAGCCCTTTGTCACTCTATATTTAAGCCTTTATCATTGGCGGTCACGTGTTCATAAACTATAGATTTGGATGACAACTCATGTCATTTCTCCTATCAAATATATTGGAGCAGCTTCACTAAGACTTTTATACCCAGGATCAAGACTACAGATATCCGTTACATATGGGACTTATTGGAGCTATATGATATACCTGTGAAATATCTCTGTTGCACCATGATTGGACTCTATGTCCTGTCTTTGTCACATGATTAATACCACAGGTCTGTGGGGGTTCCTGGGTGTTCCCCGCGGTTGTCCGTGGGCCCCACAGGGATTTTGTTTTAGGGTGACCATTGACTGCTATAGTAGCTTATCATACCCATATTATTTGGGTATGATGTACTACTATGGCAATCAATCGGTACAGGGTGGGTATAGTGTGTCCGGGGTGGGTGGTTAGGCCTCCCGGGTGGGTAGCGGGGAGGGTGGTTTAACCCCTTAATTACTATAGCGGTTATTAACTAATTAATTAGATTGTATTTCTATGTATTCTTTCTGGCAACGGAGGACATGGCCCTGCAGTATGCTGATGAGGACGCCCATCATAATGGCAGGGGTAAGTAGAATGGTTTTATCTATTTTATTTATGCTGGCTGGCTAATGTTGTGTTTAATAATGGGCAAATAATCTATTTTCCCTATATGGATAATAGTTATTTTGCACATTACTGTACAGTATGTGTGTTTATTGAAATATTGGCCATATCAATTTTTTTTTTCCAACAGGAATGGTACCGCAGGCCAGCGGTGACCCACGAGGACCCCCGGACACCCGTGGGAACCATCCGGAGACTCCCGCCAGCCTATGTTATCATTCGTGTGTTAAAACAAATAAATAATGGTTTTGTGTGGGGGCAAAGGGGGT